>NW_010297712.1:39892-60918 GCF_000700745.2 Antrostomus carolinensis | reverse complement strand
CTTCTCCCCCTGTCAAACTCAGCGTCAGCCTCCCCGAGCTTCATCCACTTGTGTTTGCAGATCTGCTCCATGGAGAGCCGCTTGCTCGGGTCCAGGACCAGCATGTGGCGGATCAGATGTTCACATTCTGCGAGGGAAGAGAGAGGCTGGGTACCCTGGAGGCGGCTGCCCCAGCCCGGCGCTGCCAGGGCAGAAGCGCTTCTTATTTTCAAAGCCACATGTGGCAAAAATACTGCTTCTCCCTCTGCACCTTTGGTCCCTGATGTGCCACTGGGATGGAAGGAAGCCACCCGGGCCACCAGGCCCCTGTGCTGTTAGCCTGAGCCCCTAGGTGGCACGCTGTTGCAAAAATACTTGCAGATGAGGAGCGATGTGGAAAGCAAGACCAGGAGATGCAGGAGGCAGAAAGGCAGCACATCAGTGCTTGGAATGAGAGTTCTCAAACAGCCACAACGAACGTTGCAGCGATGAGCGACGTCTGCTGCCCGGCAGCCACCGACCAGACCCCGCTCGCGTCTGCTTCTCACCCTGTCAAACTCAGCGTCAGCCTCCCCGAGCTTCATCCACTTGTGTTTGCAGATCTGCTCCATGGAGAGCCGCTTGCTCGGGTCCAGGACCAGCATGTGGCGGATCAGATGTTCACATTCTGCGAGGGAAGAGAGAGGCTGGGTACCCTGGAGGCGGCTGCCCCAGCCCGGCGCTGCCAGGGCAGAAGCGCTTCTTATTTTCAAAGCCACATGTGGCAAAAATACTACTTCTCCCTCTGCACCTTCGGTCCCTGACATGCCACTGGGATGGAAGGAAGCCACCCGGGCTACCAGGCCCCTGTGCTGTTAGCCCGAGCCCCTAGGTGGCATGCTGTCACCCTGTCCCTCCCTGCCTGGCTGGCCATGGCCAGGGGACACGACTGGCTTTTGGGGGTTGAAGGGCAAAGCATCCTCTGAACGTTCCCCACTCAGCATGAGCTCACTGCGAATGATTTCTCCATCGTATGACGTGTGTGCTGCCAACATGGGGGACTGCTGAGGCTCTCCCCCATTTGGGGTGGGATCTAAGCTTTTTTAAGTCCACCATGTATTTTAGCAAGCCTTTTCTGTATGAAAAGAACCTCTTCCCCAAGGAAGGCAGCAGGCGAGGGGGCTTTCAGTTAGGAAACTCCACACAGCCCAAAGTTATACCTGAACCTGAGAGCAGGCAACCAAGAACCTACACAGGACCCCTTCTTAAGTGAAGTTGGATTTATCTGAGAATTAATCACACTTTTCAGAAACCAGATTCATTACTCAAGCATTCAGAGGCATTTTTTTCAGAAGCAGGACATAGATGTTCATCTCTGATGGGGCGATTGCTGGAAATTCATGTGCCATAATGCTGTAAAAAGCTTCTGGTCTATAACAGGTAGAGCGAAAGCCTCTATATTCCTAAATCACTATTCCATTTTTAGCTTTCACATTTCACAAGATTTAGAAAAGAGTATGTCATTGCCACTATTATTTTTGCTATAGCTTGTATAGTTATAGAGATGACAGCTGAGATTTTAAGTAAGAGTATTTTGGTTTCTAAATTCTAGATTCAGAACTCATTTTAGCTTAAGTTACAAACCACCACCCAGTGGATCAGCTTCCTGGCATGCCCCTCCACTGCCACAGAAATCAACTGCTACCCGAGAATGGGAGTGCTGCAAAGAATCAGTGAGCAGAGAGGTGGCCAGCACGTGCTCAGCACGGCAGGGACACACCGGCCGTGGTCTGCACAGCCCTTACCTGTGGACATGAAAAATGGAATGCGAAACTTCCCGCTGAGCACCCTGGCCCGCAGGTTCTGCAGCGTGCTCCCGTCGAAGGGCAGAGCTCCACAGACCAGCACGTACAGCACCACGCCGAGGCTCTGCAGCCAAAACAAAGTCAGGGCAGGAGTGTTAGAGGAGAAACTGCAGTGAACTGGCAATGGCAACGGCCCGGCTGGTTCCGACCCAGCTCATGCCACCCCTGCCCTCCCGCGCTCCTGCCCTCCCTGGCACAGCTCTGCGAGGAGGAGAGGGAGGACAGTGGGCAACCCAGCCAGAGCTGCCAGGCAGGGCTGCAGAGTGAAGCAGGCTTTGCCACGGAGGAGAATGTCCCGAGTGTCTGTGCTGATGTGCTCCCCCCAAAAACCTCGTGGAGCAAAACTCCAAGTTTCCTCTTTCAGCTCTGCCAGATCAGGCCCCACCGCAGTAAGTGCTCTGCCACTCAGCAGCAGCGAAGTGAAGTGAAGTGAAGTGAACCATATTTTGGGGAAACTAAATTTAAATGCATTTCTGGGCAACTAATATTTTTGGCACTATACCTCTCAATACAGAAAACATATGACACAGTAGCCAGAGTAACATTTTATAAGCATTTCCTAAAAAAACCCCATTTTTTGCCATATCATGGGCTTTTCTCTGAGACACACAGTAAGTACTGAGGAAGCAAAGCCAACCAGAGCAAAAATGAGATCCAAGTAAAAGAGAAAGAGGTTCACTGCATACCCAAATGTCAACCTTTGGCCCATCGTATTCCTTTCCCTCAAAGAGCTCTGGAGCAGCGTAGGGTGGGCTCCCACACCAGGTTTTAAGCAGCTGACCTGGTGTGAAGATGTTACTGAACCCAAAATCTGAAATGAAGAAGAAAAAGAGAAAGGATTAGGGGAATACAATCGACTCCAACTGTCCAAAACGAATGTTGTGTGTTCATTTCCAACCTTCAGCTTCTCCAATGTCAGATTTCACAGCTTCATTAAGACCAGGGCAGCTGCCAGCAAGGACAGAACGTAGACAAAGGGAAAAAGCAGGGGAAATTTGGATTTTCTGGAAAGCACCACATGAGCTGGAAACTTGGGTTGTGGTGGGCAGCTCTACAAACCAAGTCAAATCCTTTACTAACAACAAATAATAAATCCTGAAAGAGAAATTAAAAGAGAGGTCTTAACCTTGTGGGCAGTCAAGCACCAGTTTACGTGGGCACTAATGGCATTCTCTGCTAATTAACCTGCCACCCCCTGGCACACAGCTGAGACTTGCCCTGGAAAGAATAAAGACATTGAAGTCTGGATTCAAGAAAAGTGAGCTTTTTCTTAGAGAATGAAGGAATCCTCATTAATAATTTCTTTCTTTTTTTGCCTCAATTGAAAAAAAAAGCAAATCAAGAGAGTCAGAGAGGCGTCTCCACATCCTGCGAAGGAGGTGTCCTCAGAAGCACGCTCTGTCAGAAGAGGTGGTGCCACCAAGGTTATCTGCAAGCCACCACGCCTGTGTTCCTGCTAGAAGTGTGCCAGCAGGAGGCTGAGTGACATTAATGTGTGCAGACGAGGACCCGCAGCAACAAGGACATTTTTCATGGCGTTTGCACCTCCTCACGGCAGCCTTGTGTGAGAAATGCTGGAAAAAACAAGGAAGGCCAGAAACACTCCGTTTGCAACCTCTAATTAAGCCAAAAAGCATCGTGGTGAGAACGTACAGTACAGCTGCGGGAAGGAAAAATCTCTTCTAGAGATCCCAAGATTATTTTTGACTCCGTCAGTGGTCAGAACTGCAGCACCTCTGGGATAACGCAGAGCTGCCTGCCTGTCACTGAAACACCAGATCATGGTGTCATGCAGGGAGAACTTGACTGAAAACGTGTATTTTAATACATGTGTATTGTACAAACAAAGAATATAAGAGATCCACAAGCACTCGAGTTTTTTTCCCATTTCTTGAAATAAGTACACATTCATCTTGAGAATTCAGCTTTTGTTTTTATCTGCTTATTTCTCCTTACAGTTATTTATCATGCTTTAAAAGATAAGCACTTTGGCATCCATTCTTTAGCCATCAAGAAAGGGTTGTTCCCCTAAATCGTAGAAAGCTGCACGTTTGCCCCAACACATCCACTGTTACCCTGCTGAAAGGAAAACAGCTGTCACCTTTCAGACAAAAGCCCCTTTACACCAGCACCAGTTTCACAGCAGCTTCCAGGAGCGAGCCACCAGCCAGGCCAGTGACAGCCAACACCTCTGTGCAGGAGGCAGAGAAAACCCCAGACAAGGCACTAACTGGTGAGCCCCTGCTCCTGCTCGCTGCTTTCCTGACAGGATTTTCCATGACCTAATTTCAGGTGATTCTCTCCTCTCCTCCTCTTTCAAACAGCTCCTGCAAAAGGCAGCAGCCCACCGAGCACAGCTCAGCACAGCTCCTGCGAGCTCAGCTCCAGGAGGGCAGAGCCAACTTCTCCTCTTCCCATCCCATCGCAGGGGCAAAGTTCTCACCGTGGAGATGGTTTATGCTTGTGAAGAATACCCAGAGTAGTGTGTTCCTGCAGACACACCTGGAGTACACACCACGCTGCTCAAACCACCTCAATACAGAGCACAGAGACGGTAAGTGTTCTTTAAAAGCATCACGATATCAAAACAAGGCAGTTAAACAGCCTTTGGCTTTTTACTGTTGGAAATGAAGTCAACTCAAGCTCCCAAACACGAGAGCAGTCAGCCTTTGGAGGACCATTACACAGCTGCACCGTTGTCTTTTCCACCTCTGCAAGCGTTTGAGCTGCTGTGTCTCACATTTAAAGCGCGGTGCCTGAATTACAGCTACCGGAGCAGGCAATAAAACTGCAGCACTGAGTGCATGCCCATCTCCTAACAGCAAAGCATTTGTAGTTGAGTTTAGAGGTAAACTCCTTCTGACTGTGTGAGAACACGCTGCAATTTTGGTCCTTCCCAAATTCTGAGCAAGTTAATTCTGGTTTAGTGACTTTTATTTATCCTTGTACGTACTCGAGTGGGCTGTGCAGCATTTTGGGACCAGCCATATCTTCAAAGCAGTATCACCCTGTGCAGCCTGGCATCAGCTCCAGCTCTGCAGAGGACAGAGGAACGAGGTGTTCCCCGTGGTGCTGCACTGAACCACTACCTACATCAGCCCCGTTCGACGCCGTGAGCACGTCGGGGTTCAACCAGCAGGTCCTGGAGCTCCTGCGGTCACCCCAGATTTCAGGATGAAAAACCTCTCCCTGTGGAGAGCTGCTGCTCTACCCAGCACTTGCCGGGCTCCAGGTGAGTCACGCTGCTGGTCTCTGTGGGCAGCTGGAGCCAGAGGGTTCCATCTTCCATGAAGAATTGCTCAAAGCCTGGAAACAGCTTCCAGAACCCACCTGAGCTGCAAGACCCAAGATCAAGGCTGGTGAAAACAGCAGGCTTTTAAAAAGTCCCCAGAACAGTTAAAGGAGTGGACTTGGAAAACCCAAAGCAACAAACAACAAAACAAAAGCTAAACCAACCAAAAAAAAACCCAAACTACAACTTAAACAAACTTCCTTAAAAACTACAACAAGCCACCACAGTCCAAGGAGAGGTAGAAATTCAGATCCCCAGGGAGCAACCAGGTCTCATTCCACAAATGGATGCAGAGGGAAAAGAGCAAAGTAAAAGTCACAATGATGTGATACAGGGAAAATACTTAAAAGAAACATCTCTGTGCTATGAAAAAGTGGGCCCAGTCCCTCACATTTCTTCAGAGCAGAGCTTCAGGGAGCTGGCTGTAGGATCTGCATAACAGGGACTTTTACCCCCAGAAGGTGAAAGAGCAAGCAGACGCTTGCAAGCCAATGCAAAGCGATGCATAGATCAGATTCCTCTCTGAAGCCATCCATCCACCCCCCAGGAAGGCCTGGGTGTTTAGCAATCAGCTCAACTCCTGGCTGAACTCTCCGACTGGGAACACCAGGGAACATGGTGTCAGCAGCTACTGACTCAGACTTTGAGAAGGTACACGGGAGAAAAAGCGTCCACGGGAAAAATGAGAGCGAGGGCAACAGCGTTCGTATCTTACTGATTACAGAAGAACAGTATCCTTGCAATCCAGCAAAAAAACCCCCCAAAAGCCCAAAAACACACCTGCAGTCACCGCTGAGGGAGAGAGGCAGCATCAACCCCCTCAGGGACTGTCACACTGCCTCACCAAGTGTCAGTGACTTGATGCAAAGCTGCCAGTGCAGGTCAGAAGTAACGTGCTCAAAAATCTGCTCTGGGGAGAGTCTGAGAAACTCTAAAAGCTGATGGAATTATGGACATCACGAAAGGCTGCACACTGGGGTATCAGAAGAACCACAAAGCTGTAGTCCCAGTCTCAGCTCTGGCTGTTTGAGATGGCACACAAACCAGCTCGCTGCATCCTTCAGGCTATCGGCATTGCTACGGCTTGGCAGACAAACGGGACCAGACAAAGGGGCCCAGCCCCGCCGAGCGGAGCCTTCAGAAGACACCCAAGACATATCTGAGGCTTCCATCAGCCAAACATTTAAGGCATTACTGCAGAGCTTTGAGTTAGACATGGTTACCAGGTCCGGCAGTGAAGGTTTAGCTGATCGTCCTCCCTGTGTAGCAGGGCTTTGTGTTTCTGTAGCCTTTATTCTGGGAGGTCTGGTGGGAGAGATCAGTTCCTATCGCTTCTTTTTCTTTTTGCTCTTGAAACAATGGGAGAACTGGTGTCAAGTTGTAATTGATGAGTTATAGGGACAAAAGTTAACACTTGGAAAATCCTATACCATAAATCAGCTTTTCCAGGCTACTTTTCAAATCACTACTGCATCTTCCTGCCAAGTAAAACTCTACCACCACCAGAGAGGGAACTATCTCCTAGAGTCCATTCTGGGAGGAGAGATTTGGAAGGAAAATAGTTTCCAGCTCCCTTAGATTTAAAAACAAAAAAGTTTCCACAATTTTCAGCCACTCACAGAGCCTGTCAGCATGCTCATGTGGACAACTTCGAAAGCCAGTTTCATTCCAGCTTCTACCTGGTTAGTTTTTGACTTCCTTCTTTCTTTTTATTTGCTAGGCACCCTCCCCCCTACACAGAGATTAGATGTTACCTCGTGAACACAAGATGGCCTCAAATCATTAGTGCATCTGTTTGCCTAAAACAGAGACCAGAAAGTGCTGCTGAGAAAGACCTCTGCACATCTCCTCTCCCTGAGCAGCTCCGTTACCTGCCACCAGCTCCTAAGAAATCACTTGTCATTTTACTACAAATCAAATGTTAAACTCCCAGCTACATAAGAGAACAGGAACACAACAAACAAGACTGTTTCCTCTCTCCAAGATGGTATCAAGCTAGAAGACTATTCCCCAACTCCCAGTATTAAAATTGCTCACAGACCAAAGTTTTGTAGCCCTAGGCACTTTAAAAAAAATAAAAATAAAAATCAAGTTACAAACCCTTGTAAGAGCTGACAAGCTCTCCAAGGAAGTCTAAGACAGGGGGCAACAAAGTGCTTTCCAAAACTACTCTGCTATGTTGAATTAAACGGTAAATATGAGCTCTTCCAATTCAAAAGCCCATGAAATGAGGTGACCAGGGTGGTATCAATCCTCTTGTTTCAACCAGCTAACTGTGTTAGCTCACTCAAGAAACTGCCCAAGGTGCACACGCTCTGGAAGGGCAGGTATGAGCAAAAAACCCCACTGCCCAGGAAAACCCTGGGAACAGAGCATGAGAGCCTGTTTGTTTAGTAACTTCAGCCTCTCTCCCTGCAGTGAATAAAACACCCAAAGCACCGGGGCTGGTTCTCTTGCTCCGTCAGACAGCGAAATGATTCCAAGTGTGCTGCTTCCCCTCCACTGCTCTGCCATAAACGTTGTCACCCTCACTTTCCATTCTTTCTCTCTCACCTGCTCTGACCTGCTTCAAATAAGTCCTCAGCTATCAGCAGGACTCAAAACAAGGTCCATTTTTTTAATTAGTGTTGCCCATTGTCCAGTGGATTGGAACACTGCAGTATCTACAGCCTCATATCTGCCTACGAAGCCAAACTAGCTTCCCCCCCTTTTTTCTCCTTTTATTTTGCACTACTTGAAGGGAGTTATAAATCTCCTGGCTACAACCTGGCAGTTCCAGCTCTGGGCAGCAGGCCACAGAGAAATCCAAAGCTTCCTTTAGCTGCACTGTGCTTCCTTCTTTCTGAATACCTGGAAGCAGCCAATGCCTACATTTATTAACTCCTGAAAGCAGCTGCCTTCCTCCCACCCCGCTCCTCTGAGCTCACCTGCTATTTTGATGTTCAGGTTCGCATCCAGAAGGAGGTTTTCTGCCTTCAGATCTCTGTGGACTATATTACGACAGTGACAAAAGTTGACAGCAGCCACTATTTGCTTGAACTTTCTCCGGGCTTCCTTCTCAGCCATCCGTCCGTGGGCCACCAAGTGATCTGCAAGGGATGAAGTGAAGAACAAAGTGTTACTCACATGGGGAGTGTGACCCAGACAGGGGCTCCTGGCACTCCTGTGGCAAGAGGTGCAGATGGGGAAGGACATGGGCACCAGCATGTTTTCCAGGTTCCAACACCAGACAGGGTCACTGTGAAGCTCCATGGAAAGGGACTCTGGCACACTGCTGCCACACCAGCCCTCAGCTGGGCTGTCTCCAAGTGCAAGGCTTTAAAATGACAAACTTTCCTCTGTTTGTAGGACAGCTGATGGGGCTGGCTGGAAAATCAGAACAGTTTTGTGACAAGTATAAAGGTTTTAAGGTCTTTTTCTACATCAAAATAAATCTTTTCCCATCTCTTCCTTCAGCCAGACACCGAGCCTCACACCATACTACCTCAACAGTGAGAGGTGCAAGTTCATGGCCACGTGCTGCTCCTCCTTCCCTCTTGTTTTTCACAAGGAACTTGTCTTTGGTCTAACAAGCCTCACCAAAGCTAACTCCTGCCAAAACCAGTGAGGTTGGCACAACAGTGCAGATTCAGGAGCTTTCTTACTTCTGCGATGTAACAACAACAAAAATCATCACACACACTTGGAAACACGTGTGTTTCTCTGCATATTTGCTACTGTTTTGGTGCAAAAACATACTTGCCATATCCAACAATGCACTTCAAGAAAAAAAATGAAGCTTGCCTCTACTACAGAAATGTGATTACTCTAAAAGGTTTGTTGAAAATCTCTACTCTCACTCACAGGCAGTAGTTGTTGCCAGCTCGGCTCTCCTTGGAAGCTGCCCCTGCACATAGGGACAGGAACAGTCTCTAAGAAATCACAGGCAGGCAAACAGCAGCAGCCCAACTTAAATCAATCCACTCAAAACCTGCAAGCACCAGACTTATGGAAGCCACTGATCATACTGTCCTGCAAACGGGGATGGACAGGCAGGAGAGGGGCAGTAGGAGTGGCAGAGAAAGGAGGAGGAAAAGCATCCCCCTCAGCTGAAGTGTCAGTAGAACAGGCAACAAAACTGGTAGGAAAAGTGTAAATTCAAGGTAAGTGGCAGGTGACTTCTGAAATACAATTATTACCCTTTCCTAATTCCTCTCTACCCTATGAGCAAACCCAGCTAACACTGACGTGGCATGGCAAGAGATCAGGCCAGCAAGAGCTTTGCGGTTTGCAAGATTATGGAGCTGAGGGCAGTGCTACAAAAACCAGGAGGAACCTGAGAAGTGTCTCAGGGAGCCCCCAGGAACCCCACACGGGACCAGGAGGGTTCTCAAGTTTCCCAAACTCATGGAAAGAGCTTTGGAGAGGTTTGCACAAGCCCTGTCCCCTCCAGCGTGGGTCACAGAACGGGTCAGCAGAGGCACTAGCAAGCCAAACTCCGAGGGCTTATTATCTCCTTGCCCATTTCAAGAGGCTCCTACTTCTCAGCTGGGCCATTGAGTTGGCCTCAAAAAATTTCTGTCCAAAAATAGGCTGAAGTGGTTCATTTCACTCCATGAACTTCATTAAACTGGAGGGCTCAACAAGAGTTATCTGCTCTTGAAAATAAGAAAAATAAATCACTCCTGAAGGTTTCTCATCAGGTGGTTGTATTTTTCCCAGTCACCCATTAATTAAAATACCTGTGACATAATTGACTTGCAGTAAATACTAATTACCAAGATCCATCAAAGCAGTTCTGCTGGCTTCTGACTGCACAGCAACCTCCTTTTCTACATTTGACTACTCATGTTGTGTAACAGAGTGAAGTTGTTTGTCACAGACCTTGTCAACTACGTTTTATTCATTGGATAAACTTATCCTGTGAGCAAACCTGAACCAGAGCTGGGGAAGGAAATCCATTAGCAGTTCCAATAAGACCCTCCACTGACTTGCTAGGAGAAGCAAGATTTACCATCTCCAATAGCCCCGTCATATTTCATTCAGCCATTTGCATGGTCATAAAGAGCTGGGACACTGACAAGCAGAGTGGAGCAGGGGCCTGCTCCAGTTTAACCATTACCACTGATCAACAGACAGCAGCTCTGCTCCTAAAGCAGCCGAGGTCCCTCACATCTTTCACTCCCCTGAATTTGGGAGCACAGCCTGCTGACATAACAAGCGCTTTTAAACCAAAGTGCAAGGCTCCAATCTCTCGACATTTTGGAAAATATTTTAGAGAGTCTCCTGCTGGCAAGAAATTAAACCCAGCTACTGCAGCAGGTGCCTTTCGACCAGGCTCTCCTATGTGTATTTCTGCCCAAGCCAGGTTCACCTGTCCCCCTGCACAGACAGGGACACGGGCAGTTTGGTCCCGTGTGCTTCACAGAGTCTTGCTCTCAGGGGCTGCCCTGCCAGGCACCCGCTCACGCAGGAAACTCTGCTGCCCCTGTCATTAGGTTGTGAAAAATAAAAAAAAAATAAAAATCTTTTTAGGTTAGGCATGAATTTTCACTTTTCATGAAGAAATGTGAGCGGAGGCTGGTCCCCAAGCTCTGCACGTAGGCACAGTGCTCGGAGACCGCTGACATTTCTGCACAAGCTCCAGAGGAAGGACAGAAACAATGAAGCTACAGAATACTTCACATACCACCAAGGGCAACTGGATGCCAAAATTAACCATTGCAAGCTTAGTCTGCACAAACTTCTCCTGCGACGGAGGTTACAGAGACGACCTGACTGTGCAGCTGGGAGCCAGCACACCGAGTCCAGAAGCACAGACGCGCTGCTGGGTCGTACACACGTCACCGTTGCTCTTCACGAGCTCAAGAGTAGTACGGTGCTGCTCCTTTGAGTGTTTTCCAGAGAGGAAGGAATGCATGATTTCATTTCACAACCCTTAAAAACATCAGTGGCTCTTCTCTGTGCTTACATGAAGCACCTGATGCTGCTCTCTGCATTAAGAAGAAGCAGTGAAATTCCACACTGAAGAAAAAGCATCTTCTGGCTTAAGAGACAGGACTGATACACAGGTTTCCACTTTTTGGCTCTAGACAGGCTCCTCACACTGTTAAACCTCTTTCTATCTGGAAAGCAAATGCTGCTTAAGCTTCACATCTCCTCTGGGTGGTGGATTAAGTTAAATTTCCAGTATATTTGGTGACCTAACGATCTCAGAAGCAGCCTGACCTTCTAGAAACTGGTACCACGTTGATTAACGTGTCTGTCCAGTTCACAATCAGAAAGCTTAGGACAAGCAGGAGGTGAAGAGAAGGGGCAGAGACAGCAGACGTGCCAACCACGTTATCCAGATGATCATTTGGTCAAGTTTTCTGATAATTTTTGTTAATCAACCAAGGACCCATGTTCTTGTCAATGAGGACTGCAAATTATTTACAGTATTCATAGAATCACAGAATGGTTTGGGTTGGAAGGGACCTTAAAGCTCATCCAGTTCCAACCCCCCTGCCATCAGCAGGGACACCTTCCACTAGACCAGGTTGCTCAAAGCCTCCAGCCTGGCCTTCAACACTTCCAGGGAGGAGCAGCCACAGCTTCTCTGGGCAACCTGGGACACTGGCTCACCACCCTCACAGTGAAGAATTTCTTCCCCATATCTAATCTAAACCTCCCCTCTTTAAGTTTAAACCCATTTCCCCTTGTTTTGTCATTAACTGCCCTTATGAAAAGTCCTTCCCCAGCTTTCTTGTAGCCCCTTCAGGTACTGGGAGGTCGCTATAAGATCTCCCCGGAGCCTTCTCTTCTCCAGGCTGAACAGCCCCAACTCTTTCAGCCTGTCTTCATAGGAGAGGTAAACAGCTCATAGTAAACAGCTGAAATCAAACCAGACTTGTAGACTATATCCCCCAAAAAAATGGACACTGGAGGGACCTGGAAGAAAGAGCACCCTGTGTTTAAAAGGAGACATTCATTTGTTCCTAATCTCCAACCAGCCGCACGCAAAACACGCACGGGGACAAAAATAACAATTTACATTTTGCTGCTTAAGCCCAGAGCAAAAGCAAGTCCTCTCCCTGATCCCTGCACAGTGCTGTGCAAACAAAGTGAATTATCACAGCGTTTCCAGTAAGGGATGAATCAAAGACACTTACGGAGCAGCTCGGCCACCGAAGGAGCTATCGGCTCTTTTCCTGGAAACTCGGATAAACAGGTTGCAAAGCTCCCAGGTGCTGAGGCAGGAAAGCCTGGGGAGCTCTGAGCAAGGGACAGGAAAGGCAAGCACCCAACGCCGGCTGACTTGGAGTCATTTAGAGAAACTACCATTCTTTCAGCTAAAAATTCCATCCCATATTACTGCCCATGGAATATTTACCCTTGTATGGTACAGTTTAAACCTTTGAAAGTCTTTTTAAGGCATCAAGGGAAAGACCTTAGATTTACTTTTAACAAAACCTTGCAGTTCACACAAGCCTGACAGATTACACAAGGCACTCAGCCTTACACCAAGCATTTAGCATCCAGAAAACCACGTTTGCCAGCTCCCCTCGCCCTTCTGCAGCTCAGTCCTACACCTTCACATTACAACCTTGTCACGCAGATGTTGAGACAATCAAGAGAGATAAAAGACTCAGCGCAGGTACACTGAGTACCGAGGATTCCTTGGTGCCCCGTGACAGACACTGTGACGGTGACTGCACTGTCTGTACCCACCCAGCAGCTATCCCTGCAGCAAGCCCAGTGGTTCCTGAGGAGCCAAACACAAAAGGGATGGACACTGTGTTGAATTAACACACAAAGTTTTACCCTCAGTAACAGGTAAGCCCCAGATTCCACCCGCTACACAACGCTACAGAAGAGCTGGAGCGGGTGTGACACCAGCCCATGCTCAGATACGTGAGTCTCCTCAGCACTGGAGACACTGATGACCACAAGGAAACCTTTCCAAATTGGCTTGCTGTTTCCTCCCTGCGAATCGCTTCCGCTGCTGGAACAAAGTCCTCATGGCTCCTCAGGAAACTCCGATTACAAAAAGCCGAGACTTGAGTTTCCCCCTCTCTGCAGTAACACTATGGGCACGCAGGGCTTCATGCAGCACCCAAAAATGCTCAGAACTGGCTAATGGGGGCACAGCTCTCCGGCTTCAGCCTGGAAAAACATCGGGGCTGTTGCTCCCAGCTCCCAAGGAGGAGAAAATGCTGGGCAGTGTCATGGGAATGAGCTGGGTTTACTACAGCATGAAATATTGCAGGAGCAATTAAGACTTTTCACTTCGACTCATGCAGAAGGCTATTTTTGTAACCAAAATAATCCATTCTAAGTTTGTATACGAGCTCACACATAGTTCTGGATTTAAAAAAAGATGAGCCTGTCTCGTCTGCCAAATTCCACAGAAGAGGGAGAAAAAGCAAGAAGCGATTTATACTTCTCTGCGGTGATCCACGCACGAGCGAACTCTAACACGCATTCCAGGGATTCTGCTGCAAATGCAGCTCGCTGCACAAGGTAAGAGGAATTTCACAAGCCTAAAGAACTGTTAGGTGTTTGATTCATGTTTGAGGAAACATCTGGAAGGCTCAGCTGGACAAAGTCAGGTTTTTCACCAGGCAACCCACACTTCCCAAGCATCAGCCGCTACCTGCTTCTTCCTGCAGCCGCCACCATCTCGGAGAAGAAGAAATCCAAAGGACACGGGCAGTGTCAGAAGAAAGCATGACAGCCACCTACAAAGGTGCTGAGCAACTGGTGTTAGACCAGATTCACTGGAAACCAGCATTTTTCAGCTCAAGTTGTCACATTTTCCTTAATATGGGGCTTCTCTTGCTTTGCAGAGTTTCATCTTTTATTACAACTCAGCCTCGGTTCCAGCAGAGCGAGAGGCTCTGACAGCAGAAGCAAAACTTGTGCGGTGACTTCAGAGGACAAAAGGAGAGGATTTCCACTTAGCTGGCAGGCCCTGTGTGACTGTCCTCGCGAGGACACTGCCTGCAAGAGGACTGACGCCAGGTCGCTTCAAGCATGAAGGATTTTCCCCTTTTTCTGAGGCTGAGGTTGGCTGAAGCTAGTGAAGAGCAATCTTGCACAATTCCGACTCTGTCGGCTGCCACAACCTTCCAGCATGCAAGTAAATTTCTATTTCTACAAGTTTTCTTATTGGACAGGGCAATAAAACAAACAAATTAATAAATCAGTCAGCAGTTCTCGCAATTGTACTGCACAGATACTTTTCTTGCCTTTAAAGAGTAGCTTCTGTGGTCAAGAAAGCTCAGCCAAAACATTGTCAGCAGACAATGGAGTTTAAAGTGGATGTAGCTAATACATGCTAAGATAACATCAGATATTAAAAAGATAAGAAAACACAGAGTTTGGAGAACAAAACACTACAGAACTGCAAGACAGCCTGTTTCTGTGGAAGCTACTACCAAACAGCAACAGTTCTGCTGTCGCTGGGAAGGAAAGTGCTCAGAACACATGAAAACACAACTGGATGACTGTTTCTAACATCTTTAATCCCAAAGTCAGCATCAAAGAGGAGCAGCACCATCTGTCAGTGAAAGCCAGTGAAGAAAGAGAGGTTAGGGAACTTATTTTTCCATCAAGTTGGTATCATTTATTTCTTTACCCCTCTTGACAATGGAAAGTTTTCAGGCTGAAGGGCATCTCTCAACTGAAACAAGAGAGTGTGGCAGCTATTTTCAGTTTACTGTAATGACCAAGTGCATTATCTGATTAAAGAATGCAATAAATGTACTTACCAAATATCTCCCCTCCACTAGCATACTCTGTCACTAGATAAATCATCCTCTCCGTCTCCATAACCTGGATGCAAGGACAGAAAAGTGACAGATAAGGAGACTGCTGTGAGCCAAAAGAAATACAACTAATATAAAATCAAACTGATTCCTTCTATAAGACATGTAACTGCTTTCATCAAATAAAAAAATACTCCTTTCTCATGCTTTACAGAGCTCTGCAAAGGAATGGACAGGAACTGGGGAAAGAATCAAACAGCACATTTAAAACATGAAATCTGTAACTAAACACTTCACCTGCACCTTCCTCCTCCTCTATTTCCCTTCCCTTTAGCGTTTGCTCCCCGGTCTCGTCTTGTTCCAGCAGCCTGGGAGACTTTTCAGATGTGCTGCAACCAAACTAGCTCACTTTTCTAATTAACCAGTGCATTGCAGGCTCTGAAATAACCCAAAGGGGGGACACTGCCTGACTCAGTAAGTGACTTCCAAATGGCTCAACACCCATTCAAAATACACCAGAGCTCAGGCTTTGCTTTAGGGTGCCCACACGCCTCAGCCAGGCAATGCCCCATTTCAAACTGGTTTTAACACACATTTTTAAGAGCCTATTGGGATTTTGGGGCCGCAGCAGTCCAACCTGCCAAGGCCAGCAATTTATGAGATGGGATTTGTTTAAAGGAGCAGGCAGCCTGCAGACAAAGGCAGCGAGGGGCTGGCAGAGCCTGGCACAGCAGCGGGGCCACAGCACCGGCCTCTGGGAAGCACACAACTGATTTCTGAGCACGCTGCTATCACCCTCTGTGAGACCTCAGAGTCCTGAGCAGCTTCCAGGAAAGTCCCTATCAGGATGCAGAGGGAATAAAAGCACAGAGCAAGGCACTACATGCTAGAGACACGCCTCAGCTATGTTTTTTAATGGTTAAAAGGTGGTGGGTGAGGGTGCACAATCACACCGAGCCCACAGAAAGCCACACATAACGCCCTGCTGCCTGCAGATCAGGTAAGGGTGGCTCCAAGGGCTGCTCTGTGCCAGGATTATGTTTTGTGACCCAATCACACCGAGCCCACAGAAAGCCACACATAATGCCCTGCTGCCTGCAGATGGGTAAGGGTGGCTCCAAGGGTTGCTCTGTGCCAGGATTATGTTTTGTGACCCGACTTCAGGCAACTACACGCTTGGGGTGTTTTCCAAAACCTGATGCTATTTATGCAGCAGGCTTCCCAGCCCTGTCAATGGAAAAAGGACAGGTCAATTGCCAGCCTCGGGGTGTTTAGAGAAGGCCTGGAAACACTGTGATTTTCATTTGGCTTTTCTCTGCTTCAGAGACAAGTGAAAGTTCACCTTTTGACACGAAATAGACTGTTATTCCAACAGAGAAGCTGGGTATGTGGAGCCCAACGCTGCTTGTGCTTGCTAAGAACATGCAGAGTTGGTGTTTTAAAGAGACGTGCCTGATGCAGACAACAGCACCTGCTTCAACTGCTGGATCCCTGTTTTTCTGAGTGTTAAAGCAGGAGTATAATAAAGAACCTCAATTCTGCTCACTGGCACAGGGCATGACACGCAGCTCCCACTTACCAGGGCCACTACAGGTCCAGAAAACTCCTAGGTAGATTTTTTTTAAGCACATTTCTGTTTCCAGAAAAACAGAATCTCTTACATTACAGACTACTATCATTACAGACACTTTCTC
The DNA here is from genome assembly GCF_000700745.2 of Antrostomus carolinensis. Lineage (NCBI taxonomy): Eukaryota > Metazoa > Chordata > Aves > Caprimulgiformes > Caprimulgidae > Antrostomus > Antrostomus carolinensis. The sequence goes on along the minus strand of NW_010297712.1, from coordinate 44,381 downwards.
CTTTTTCTCTTAGACCTTGTAAGTTTTATAAGCTCAAGGAAACGTGATTTTTACACTCAGATTCCTGATGAAAAGCTGTGAAAGGCTCTGAATTCCCAACACCAGGGCTTAGTAGTTTTTATCTAAAAATAAATGCCAGTACCCAGCAAGAATGGCCAGATGAAACACACACCACAGTTGGTACCCTTTTCTCACCTTAGCAAAGACAAGCCACAAGTGTCACCTGGTCAGTGTCGTATCAAAAGCTTCAGATGGAATAAAACCAGTTGAAAAAACCATGGGTTTGGCTCAAAGAAAGTTTGAAGGCTCCAGTTTGCAGAGAAGCATTCCTTAAGTACCTTAAACACACCCCAATTCTGCAGTGGCTGCTGAATACGGGGGTAAAAGGCAACACACGTGGATTCTGTCTCTGGTGCTTTTGTTTGCAGACTAAAAATGCCAAAGAATCTGGAGAAAAAGTCTGCAAACAACATTGAAAAACGGGTCTGCCTGTGGTATTGATCCCCTTCCAGGAAAGCACAGAGCAGATCAGCAAGTCCTCAGGGCCACAGGGCAGGCAGAGGAGAGCAGGGGAGCCGCAGGCTCTCGGTCCTGCTAGTGGGCAAGACTTAGTCTCTCCCTTAAATTGAGAAGGGAGCCCGCATCCGGTTTCAACTGGGAAACTGGAGAGCACACAATAGCCATAAACAAATGGCAAGAGGCCAGCACGCTGCGGAAGCGTGAGCTCCCAGAACAGACAGGGATCAGCCACACTGTTCTCCCCTGCCCCGCTAATCCAAGTACTCTGAGACCTTGAAAACATAAAGGACTTTCCCAGCATTTCACCCAGAAGCAGAGGGGTAACCCTAGAGTAAGCACTACTATTCAGTGTAAAGCTATAGTAGTGCAGAGGGATGGAAAATCCACTGCAGAGTGCTCCTACCTGGTATAACCTGATGATATGTGGGTGGCAAAGCATCTTCATGATCTGCACTTCTCTGAATATCTTCTTCAGGTTCTCTTCGTCCAGCTGTGTCTTATCAATTATCTTGATAGCGACCTAGCAGAAGGGAAACGAGAGAGAGGGAGGTTATTGACCCCATCACATATTAGGAAAAGCATTTTTAAAACCAAATACTGCACATAGACCCTGCTGTGCTAAATACAAGTGGGGATGGAAACAGGGGGTGCAGTCTCTAACAATCCAGGTATTTATTTATCTGTTTTAAACCAGAAGTGCTCTAGAACACCGTGCTAACACACTTTAAACAAGTCTAAGTGCTTCCAGTCAGCAGCTCTCCAGCCTCAAAGACTTCCTCGCTTTTCTCCCCTCCACCTTCCCAGGCACTGGTGGCTCCCAGTTCTTTTGGGCACAGCCAGTAAAGCCACCAGACTCCAAACAGGGTGACACTTCTGGGGTAAGAAGTACATCTCAAGTCCACCGTAAAAAAGGAATTAGTCTCATCTGACACACACAGATAACACGGCAAGGAATCTTTTCCAGAAGGCCTGATTGAGCAGCAGAGAAAAGGGAATTCTCTCAGCCAACGTGATACGCTGCTGGAGCAAACAGCTGGGAGAAAAGGCTGCTCTGACTGGCAGAGGAGCATCTGCACTGCTGCTTCTACAGCAGATTTCAGCCTTGAGTTATCAAGTACCTTCCTCCCCACCAAGAAACATCAGCACAAGCGAGCAGCTGTAGCATGCCAGCCCCGTTCGAGATCTGTGGGCTGAGTTAACATCCACCAGCAGGTTTTCTCGCTTAGAGACGACTCTCTCTCTGGGAAAAGAGCCGCTTTTACAAATCTTCTCCTCCCGGTTGCTTTGCTAAAGCAGAATTTACAAGACTTGTGCCAAGGCAGACTGCAGAATCATGCAAAGGCATGGGGAAGGGCATGCAAAGCAGCACTGCGGTAAGAAACGCTGATGAGGCACAACCAGAGAGATCTGACACGGGAGCCTGAAGCCCAGTGACGGCGCTCGCTGGGGACGGGGACAAGTGCTGTGGCACACAGAGCCGTGCCATGGCCAGGGACAGAGAACCACAGGGGCACACGAGCCAAAACACATGGACCTCTCCTCTAGTGCCAAACCCCAAGTGCAATGCTGAGCCATGCTCCAACAGCCACGAAAAACAACCAAACAAAAGGATCTTCAGGATCTTTCAGGGAACAGTCTGAAGCACATGAAAATTAAGCTTCATGTTTTATGAAGGAATCCCTGCCAGGGGAATAGCTGCCCGGCGTGTAAGCAGAACACAGCACAACCCCGGAACGGCACCAAGCACAATAAGCTGCTTCTTGCATTTGAAACCTTTAATTCAGAGGACAGGAATGATTCCAGACTTCCAAGTCACCGAGCACGCTTCCTACAGCAAGAACAGGAGCTGAAAGGCAGCCAGGTCTGGCACTGGGCACCAGAAGCTGCTGGCAGGAACGGGGTCAGAGCCGAGACACAAGGTGAACGGCAGGATCGGACCCTGCCTGGTGACGCTGCCAAGCACTAACCAGCAGTGATTAACAAGGTGACGAGTCACTGCTGTCCTGCTCCGGGCTGGCAGCATTCTGGGCTGCAGCTCATCCTCTGCTGAGGAGCAGACAGGAGAGAAGCCCATGGGTCAGGAGCTGCGGTTCTGGCAGACATGCCCCAGGTAGTTTCAAGGACAACACTCAGGAGCAGACTGGGAAAGTTAAGGGAGTCACATATATATATTCATATACACACATACATAAAAACTAAGAGAAGCTTCCTCCAAGAGTGAAGCCAAGACGTCTATCAGAGTCATTTTCAGACACAAACACGTACATGAAAACCCAGAGATCTGCAGTATTCCTTAACCCCTCACTCATTGCTCAGCTCTGTATTGCTTCTAAGGAAATCTCAATTCCCAGCTTAATTATACAGCTTGAGTGGACACTCTTTGCCAAGTTCAAGGCATGTAGAGCATTTCTGCTTGAACACAGCTTGTACAGTAGGGCCAGACAAACCCCAAGATCTGAGTTACTCTGCTTTTCTCTCTGATAACACGGGGCAGGGAGAACCCGGCTGCCATCTCACCTGCGTGCCTGCCCCGCGCCTGTCACCTTCCAGCACTGTGTGCTTTACACACGGTGCCCTCAAACTCCACACCCACAAGACACACAATACCTGAATCAGCAGCAAAGGAACACAAACACCAGCCAGATGATGTCTTCTTGTGAAGGACCTTGTGAGTCTGGCCAAACGGGTGGCCCTTGAGCAAACCTAAACCCATCCTCGAAAGCCGCGAGGAGGAGAGACCCGGCATTTCTGAAGAGGTTACTTCAAAACATTCTCTTTGCACTCAACCGCCTCCAGCAACTGATGTCATGTAAGAGGTAAAAGTCTCCTGAAAAAGCCTGGGGAAACCACCTTGTGCTCCGGTTTCAGGAAATTCAGAGCTTCCTCAGGAACGTGCGAGAGTGGAAGGAGGAAATCCCCCCGCGCTGGCGGCAGCAGGGGACGCGCAGGGAATTTCAGGGGTGGGGGCTGGCGTTTCACCTGGGGCTCTGCACAGAAACTCTGCTCGGTTTCACAAATCTGCTCCTTGGTTTGGTTCAGAGGATTGCTTTTTTTTTTTTCTTTTCCAGAGGGAAGGAGTGGTTTTTTTAGGCTTTCCAGAACAGACCAAGTTGGTTTCTCCATTCCTGCATTTCCCAGCTGGCTGATATTCTTCCTCCCTTGAAAGATGATTCAGGATTTCAAGAGAAAAAGGAAAGAAATAAAAAGCCTGGCTGAAATCCTCTGGTCACATCAGCACACAAGCTTGCAGATTTGGGTTGGAGTTCTTCCTGCTGCCATCACACAAGCAACTCAACCCAGGAGAAAGCAGAGGCAAAAGAGGTTTCCTGCTCCAGCTGAAGGAGCACTGACGTTCATGGCACCACAAGAACTAGAGCTCTGTAATATTACTGATGCAAAAAAAGAACCATTTTCAGGTAGTCTCATGAAACATCAAAAAAATCCCAAGCCCCAAATCAAGTGCATTCCCTCATGCTTACAAATAACACATAGAATAAGACTAAACGTCATTAAATAAAGCACAAGTTCAGCTACAAGCAGAAGTGGAAGAAAACCCCGATCAACAATGAAATACTATTAAAGAAGGAGTCTGAAAAATTAACTATTCTTTTATTAGAAGTTAATGAAGCTTACAGGCAGGAGGATCCATGCCAAGTCTGGAGCATTCACGCTGCTACCAATTACCAAGATGTTCCCTCCATTTCTAAACATTTCCTTTTTTTTTTTTTTCCCCCTTTCTTGGATCCAAGTGAAACTTGCACCAGTCCTGTGAGGAAGAAGTTGTTATTTGGAAGAAAGGTTAACTTGCTAAAACCAACAGTGGGTAGAGAGCAGGTAAAGTGTTCAAACTGATGTCTGCAAGGCACTGGGGAGCCTGAGCTCGTCGGAGCCAGGCAGCTTGTCCATCTGATGGCCAGATTTTCCTTCTGCTGGTGCCCTTCAGCCGAGTCTAAAGCTGTGCTGGGTATGT
>NW_010297712.1:22532-39859 GCF_000700745.2 Antrostomus carolinensis | reverse complement strand
GCAGGAATTCCAACCACAGATGAGCACGAGAGGAAAAGGGGTAGCTGAGGAGCTGGAGGAGAAGCAATGCAGCTCTGGAAGGGCAGAAGGGCAGTTATCGCCGATATCAACACGTCCCTCTGCACCGCTCAGGAAGTCCAGAGGGACAGAAACCACATTTCAGGCCAAAAGAGCAAGTTGCTTTCGCTGCACTCCCAAATTAAGTTCCTGTTTTGCACTGGGAGAGCAGATTTTACAGATCTGGTAGCCACCAGAACCAAGGTGGTGGCTTGCCACCTTAAGTGGCTTGCCACACTTACTTGTGCAAGTTTTACTTGGATCCAAGATCATGCCAAGGGTGAGAGTCTCCTAAACGAGGCACAAGCCTTGGTATGGAGGGAATACCTACTCGTAGGAATAAAAATTCCTCTAGACATCCTGTTTATCAGCTAAGCGTGGCCAACAGTCACACAGACTTCCTTGAATCAACCCCACCCTGCCAACAAGAAGGGACATAAACTGCTGGGTGCCCAGGAGGAGGACAGGGTGGCACAGGGGCACGGAGAGGACAGCTACCACGCTCTTAACTGCTCCAACTCCTTGGGAAGTATGTAAGAGAGGGGAAAAAAAAGGCGGGAGCCAACAGCCTGTTTTCAGTGGAAAGAAGCCATGTAACAGTGAGCGTTTCCTTTCTCCTCTGTGCAGTGAACAAAGGGAAAAGTAAAGAGACTGTCCTGGGCTAACATCTAGTACTTCATGCCACCCTGTCACTTAGATCAAATTATAACTATAATTAAAATTTCCTGCATGGATATCATTCCATAAAGAAACCACCTTTTCCATTTCAGTTCCGTTGTTTCTATAGCAGTTAAAATGGGGGAGAAAACCCACCTCTTTCAGAACACCCTCACGTGATCAGTCTGATCAGTAATAGTTACAAAAGTCTAATTATGCCAACGAGCGTTCCCATCAGCCAGCGATCGATCTCCTCCATCTAACGAGAGCCAACAGATGGCACCCACAAATTGACTGCATTGAAAAGAAAAATCAACATGTTTATTTGGGAGAAACACATTTCCTAGAATTGTTCCGAGGAGTCCTCCTGCTCCAAATTGCTCCTGGAAAACCCTCAGTAAACATCCACTGGATGGATCCTGCTGCAGAACATCCACCTCACTTGGTTCCCGTTCCTGTGCAAGGGCACCTGGCAGAGCTCAACTGAATGAAAAGCCACCACCAGTGTGGGTCTTTGGACTGAGGAATGGATAAACCTGGAGAAGGTCAATGGAAACGCAAAGGCAGGAACCTGAATTCCTTCTACATGTGCAAATTATGGCAGCAAGAAGCTGTCTCCTTTCCATCAACTGCAGCTACAGTCTTACTGGGCTGACAACGTGAGCTGTCAGAGGGACAGAGAACTCTTCCCAGCTGCTCCTGCCTGCCAGAAACACTCGGGAACATGACCTGCTTGGATTGAGCAGCTGCTGGAGAGGTAAAACTCACTCCAGTGAGCAGATACCGAGGCTGCACAGGACCTTCAGGAGAACTCCAGTAGCAGAGATCAGAATTAAAATAGGGTGGGGGGAAAATCCAAGAGAAAAACCTGACATCAGCAGCAGATGCAAGGTGCAAAGCAGGGCAGTCGAGGCACGGTGGGGACAGCACACCGCACCTCAGGGAGCCTCCAGGGTCTGGTCACATTTAGAGGTCAAACACAGCATCCTCCACACCTCCTCTGTGCGTCAGGAGGGATGGTGAGCACTGACCAAGGGGCTGAAGCTGGAGTGTTACCTGCCCCACGCTACAGGCTGCGGTGTCCTCGCCTACCCCACGCCATAGATCAGGCTCCGCCACCGCCTTGTCCCCCGCGTTAGTCAGAGGGGCTCTGCAGACCAGAGAAGCCCGTAGAGGCAGAAGATGATCTGTCTGTTAGCTGCACGTAGAGGCACTTGGCTGGCACAGGGACAGACGGCTGCCATCAAAACAGAACCTGAACTCCAGGCTACGGCAGGTCGCGTCCCTTCTCGGGAGCTCTGTTTGATAGATGTCACTACAGCAACGCCACGTTTCCGCGGGGACCGTCGGCTGGCACAGGGACATGTTTTTCAAGCAAGCTGTCACCACAGGTCTGCTTGTGTGCTTGGGGTCACCAGAAGCAATCTCTCCAGATGCAAATAGGCAATTTGTACAATTTTTTAAGTCATAAGAAAATGCTTGACAAAAGATGTGCTCTCACTGACATTCCAGACACCCGGACAATAGCTTGTTACTGAACTGGTGAGGCTTGTCTTGAGAAGCTCATGGGCAAAGTAGAGGCATCTCCTCCTCGGAATTAACTAGCTAGCAGAACACACCTAGCTCAAAGTGATGTGGCAGATAAAACTGGGCCATTCTGCAGCAGAATCAGAGGCTTTTGGAGGTGGTACAAACCCAAATATTGGCAGCAACTGAAAGCAGGAAACTGTGGACCAAGATGCATACAGCAAAGTTGCATTTGCTCAGGAAGGAAGTTATCACCTTGTCCACATCCCTCTTCAGAATCAATGCAGTGACTTGTGTCTTGCACAAGGTGAAGAAAATACTGATGGTGTTTTGAGAAAAGTCAATACATCCAAATCCTCTCGGCCTGCTGCAGTGTTAATACCCCACTTGTGCGAACGCTGTGCTCTGCTCTGACCTTCCCTCGTCCCCAGGGGAACAGGACTGGGATTTCAATGACAGCAGCACAAAACCCACATTCACATCTGCAGCTAAACCCAGGTAAGCAAATCTCACCATTTCAGTGCAAGTACAACAGCCTACAAACACGGCTGGAACCACTGCAGCTGGAGGAAGCTCATCTACAACACCCTGGAGGAACCCAGCCTTTCCCCGTGCTGACAACCAGAACACCCATCCCTCGTTTCCCAGTCTCACAGTGATGCTCCACTAGCAGCACTCCACAAAGCTCCACTTGCAGCTTCTCCTTTCAAAGAGGCAAGATTTCCAGAATCTTTTCAAAGTCCTGATGCAGGGCAGATGCTGAATCTCCTGGTCAGGTGCTGAATCTCCCGGTCCCAGCCTTTCCTTCCTCAGCTACAGGAAGAGACTAGACTGGATTGAACCGCAGGCAGAGGAGGTCTTAGCAAACCAGATCTCAGGCAGCCACATCTCACCAGTGCAAACAAAAGCAAGTACGGTCCATTCACACAATTCCCATCTCTTCTGAGTTCTGCCAGGTTGCCATTGCACCACGTTTATAGCCCACCTCTTCATCTTTATTCAGCACTCTGATACAAGAGGAGAAAAACCCTCCAGCTCCACGGCTTCAGCTGCCATTTGTGCCAGTAATTTTAGTTCAGGAGCCTGATAAAGTTACTCTAATGCTTAACAGATGCAGGTTGAAGAACTTCACAGGAGTCAGAACCATGAATTAGAGGTGGGAGGAAAAATTATTTATTTCTCCTAGTCAAGGAAAAACAACAAACCACACCCACTAACTCCAGCCTACAGTGGTGGCCTGTACTACTGCCCTGAAATATGTCCCCGTGTGCCTGGGTATGTGACTTAACCATGGTTAACTCCTTCACAGCTCACTGTAACACAGAATATCCAAGAACCAGCATCAAAAGTCAGCTTAACCCTAGGAAAAAAGCAGAGGTAAGAGCCAAGCAAAGGTCCCTCTCCCCACCTCCCTGGGACCCCCAGCACCAGCTCTTCCTTACATCTTGTTTCCCCCTCAGGATCTTTGATCTCAGGAGAGTCTTTCCAGGGCAGAGACTGAGATCTCCCAAACCAGCAGGTGCTTCAATAGCTTCCCAAACCCCACGCTGCCAACGAGGCTGCTCTCTGGTCCAATCTCACCAGAGCTGCAGGTGCACAGCCCATGGTACGGAGATTTAATGGCAAAGCAGCTTTTGCTTGTCCCCTTAGCAGCAGCCCTACGTTAATTACAGGGGTATCTTTGAGGTGAGGTGAGCGCTGCGTGGGTTTGCTGGGGAGAAAGGAAGGAGAATCAAGCAGCGAACGCCGCTGCAGCTCAGCCCCACGATCTGCTGCCAGTCTGCAGCGCTGCCTCTATGGGCTCCACGCAAATGAAAAGCCATCTTGGCACTTACTACACAAAGACTGCACTTGCTAATTAAAACCACTTTTTGAATGAGATGAGTTAGACCGGCGTGGAACCTTATGGAGGTATATTTAAATTGATGTAAACTGGTTAACTAGTCAAATGTGATGTGCAAAAGCAGATCCTGGTCACGTAAGCGTGGCCTGTTCCGTAGAGGAGGCTCAGATCCAGCGGACCTCAACGTGGCATTTCTGCTTAGGCCTGACCAGACTCCTGCTCTGGCAGCCTGCACACAAAAGGAGCCAAGAAGTCAATCAAAATCCAGGAGGACACTCGCCCACCTTGGTCCCTTTTCAATATCCTCTGTCTCAGGGCATCACATGCAAACTGTTTTCTGAATCTCTCCACTCACACAGCAATTAAGCAGCTGAACTCTTGTCTAAAAGCACAGAAGCACAGGTCAGGCCATGTCTGTGCAACACTGGCCATGAGGACACGGCCCTAACCTCATTTCAAAGCAAGGGGAATGGAGGAAAGGTCCAGGAGAATGTGATGGCAACACAGGATGTTCCTGCCTCGATCTGCCGTGGTTCCCACAGACACAGAGCAGCGTGGGAGGGGAAGCGCAAAGCGGCTCCTGTGCACCCAGCTCCACACCTCAGCAGCGATGGGAAGAGCTGAGCATCCAGGGGGAGAGCAGGAGAGGAGGGGGAAGCCGGCAGGACATCACGGGGCAGGATCCTGAGCGAGGCTGGGTTGCCTGGAGACAGAGCCAGCGAGAAGAGGAGGAAATCCACTGCCGAGAAGAAAGTCAGAACGCCTTTCACAAGGCGAGCTCAACCCCGTGCCCCGGCACACGGTCACTGAGGGGAGTTTAATCAGAAAGGACATCACCACCCAACACTGCCACAGTTCTTCCAGGTTCCTTCTGAAAACTGCACTCCTGGCTCTGCCAAGGAGCTCCACATTGTCATTCATATGCAGAGTTTTTAACAAACTCGGATGTACGTTAGATTTCCCGTCCTCCACGTTTCACACCTTCTAACAACTCACAGCAATCCCGGTGCTGCACTGCAGCTCAGCACACAGCAGAGGCCCCGCACCACCCAAAACGCCTGATGGAACCAGGTGAGACCAAACCCCCGTCGGTTTCTGTGCGTTTACACACCAGGCTGACCCTGCTTCTGTTCTCTGCAAAGGCAGGAGAGGGGAGTGAATTCATTTACAGCATCTGCCTGACACATTTGTGCAACACCCCCAGTGATACTCATCGTGATGCAGCAGGCCACAACAATACCAGGGAAATTGGGCTGCTTCTGAGGAAAGCTCACTGTTATTAGTGCTGGGGTCTCCCAGACCTGCAGGAATTACACCCAGAATGATACCAACAGGCATTAGGTTGAAGCTGCAACTTGCCATCTTCTGCTCAATGCTGGTACAGTTATTTCTCAAACACAGAGCTGTGTAATTTGTCCCCACCTCACAATCTCTCTGAAAAGCCCAGTGAAGGAATAAGCAAATAAAATCCCCATGGAGAAGTGTGTTGGATGACCTACAGCTAAAGCCACCAACCTTTTCCTTGGGGCACGTCCACATGTGAACACCTTTCGTGGTTACTTCTCCCCACTCCTCTCCCAGCTGCCTGCAGCCACAGAGGAGGACGGAGCCCAGCAGCACAGCCAGCCCCTCTCAGCTTCAATAACAAGGAGATTCCATTTACCAACATCTTTAATACCTGTTGGTCAATATTAGGACAGGAGATGCGAGTTTCACATCGCAACCGACCACCATTCAGACATCTGGCTCCTCCCCTCTCTCCCTGAGATTGCTGTTGGGCTGCCAAAGAGCCAGTGTTACCCAAACCAAAGAGCCCATCAGTGTGCAACCAGCCCAGCTTTATTAACACACGTCACATCACAGCAAGAGCATCTTCCAAGAGCATGAGCACAACCTCTGACATTGCAGCTGATTTATTGTTGCTTTTCTGGAGCAGCACATGCACCCACCAACAAACCCAGCTCATTTCAACAGCCACGACCTGCTTCAGGATCACCTGGACTCCAACGAGCCCGTTTCTTACACCACCAACACCCCTGCCTATGGCCAGCAGTGCTGGAGGAAATCGTACGAGACTGTTACTCGCTGGTGCTGTGTTAGAGCCACCCTGGGCTCTTGGGCCGAGTTGCTTAGCAGCAGAGTTTTGGAAATGTAGTGGCAAGCAGGAAGAAATCTGTCACAGCAGGCTACGCATCAAGAATGCTGCACGGCAGCGGCCGCGGGCCCGCCTGCTGCGAAGCTGAACTGTGACATCTCGTTTGAGGAACGAGGCACAAAGCCCACCTGCTGGGGTCTTAGGGACAGACCCGACTCAAATACCAGTGGGACATCTTCACAAAAGTGAGAAAGTTAGAGGTTTTACAAGTGTTAGTGGAAGTTCCCCCCGATTGTCATTTTGTTCTCACCTGTCCTGAGCTAAGAACGCGAGTGACGAGGAAAAACAGTACATTTCAGCTTAAAATGAGACTCGGATCTGAGTGGAAGTGGATTGGATTATTAAAAAGCAAAAGCTCAGCAGTAAAGAAAGTTAGTCCATGGCGTGCATGAAGTGAAACGTTAAGAAACGTGATGTACTTTGGGGTTTGACTATTTTTAAGCAATACTTGCAATGCAGAGATCACTACTTGGATCGAGAGGTCCCCGAGGAGAAGAGGGAACACCTTAACCCTGCTCATGTTAAAGACACGCTGAGGGGCCAGCTCTGGTGCAGCCCAACAGGCCTCTCCACAAGTAAAGAGCAGCCAGTGATGTTTTAACAAGAGCACCGTGCACACAGCAGGAGCAGCTCTGGTTTGGCCACAGTTTTCCATCCCAGAGCAGAAATCCTCCTGCCAGCGTGCCCCAAGCTGCCATCAGGAGAAACAACTGGGACCGCACCAGGGCGTGCGGCAGAGCCACGGGGTTTCCATTCATTTCCTGAGGCTCCTCAAGGGTTAAAGCAGAGGACTTCTGGAAGACATTAAGCGCTGATGCCTTGGCTTCCCTTCTGCAAACAGCAACAGCCTCCAGAGGAATCTGTCATCCCTTATAACAATCCCTTTCGCTCACCCCCAGCACCCGCTCCCTTCGCCTTGCCACAGCCCCAGCAGTGGTGGCTCCGTGCTGAGCCGTGACACCGGATTGTGCCCACGTTGCAGGGAGGAGGCCAGGTTCTGCAGCACTTCCAACAGGGACTTACACTATCTGCAGTCGTGTTCAGAAGGGTAAGAGCTGCTGGTTAAAGCAGGAGCATCAGATATCTCATTGGGATCAGAGCGGGATCACAGCAAATCCAAAGTGACAGACGAGATGGAATGAACCCGCTATTCTGCATCATGTGCCACCGAGTCCACTTGGGATATATGGGATTCTGGGCTCTGCAGCAGGAACTTGCACAGATATTTTTCCTAAGCTTGTAAGCGTTATGTCTTTTCTATCCCAAAGAGAATCTGCTTGGATATTCAAAATGAACCGAAAGCAGAAGGCCACAGCACACACTTGCACAGAATTTCAGGTGCACGACCTGTTTGCAGGTGCACCGACAGCCTGCTGTTAGCAGGGAGCCCGCCCCCCAGCCACGATGGAAGGTGTGCAGGAGAGCTGGACTGCCCAGCCATGGAGCCTGCCAACACCAAACCCATCCTTGGGCACTCCAACGGGGTACGGGCAGGATGACGGGCACTGTGGGGGGAGAACGCCTTCCCCGTGCAGTTTCTGTGTGTAAGCAAACGCTGCTCCCTCACCCGCTACGTTTAAGATCACAGTTAGAAGGTGATAGCATCACATTTATTTCTGTGATTATTTTTAAAGGTGCCAAAAACGTTATTGCTACAGGATCTGGCGCAGAAAGGGACCAAGACTTTGACAGGAGAGCGAAGGATAAAGCAAAACGCCAGATCTAGATGATGTATTCAGATTTTTTTTTTGAAGACACTGCATTTCCAGCAGCAGCCTTTCTACACTTGCCATGATTAGATGGCAGTTTCTATGGGAACAAATAAGCAGTGGCCCCGTCACAAGATGTCTCACAAGCAGCACTTCCTTAGGGCTTCGCGTGGAACACACCATCCAGCGGAGCAGCCAGAGACCTGGGCTCCCGGGCTCGGCAGCACCAGCGCGTTTGAAACGCCGAGGGCAGCGTAGGGCTGCGCTTCTGATGAGTATCCACTGCCCTGCAGGACTGTACCAGCCGTCAGGTTCAATGCATCCCCAGTGGCAGCCAACCCATTTGACATCTGCTTTAATTTGGGCAGCTTCTCCTCCCCGTGTAAATGTTCATTCTGGGAGCCTTCCCTTTCTTCCTGAAAAAAGCAGCAGCAGCAGCAGAGTGCTGGGGCCAGAACCAAACGAGCACAGACCAGCCCAGAGGAGATACCCACCTCTGGGAAAGGTACAGCAACCTGAAGATGAAAAGCACCACGAAGGCTAAGCATTGCTTACCTTCTAGGTCAGATATTACACCTTGGTTTTACTCCAGAACACTCATCCTCTTCCCCCAGAAAAAAATAAATCCCCAAACATCTACAGTTTGAACTTTAATAACTGATGAAGCATCTGAGCCAATTAAAGCCTGAATCACAGAGAGATTTCTCACATGGCAGGGCTGCCTAGCAAAGATTTCTCTGATCAGGTTATCAGCTCATGAGGCAGAATCAGAGCGGACACACCAGAGGTACCCCCAGCACGATGCCAGCGCTGTCCTCAGGCTCCAAGGAGCCCAGCATTGTGTGCAGGACAGGCACCAACACAGACCCTATCCAACCACCACCGCTGCCTTCAGATCTCCCAGCGGTGCCAGATCATTCAGGGCATGGTTTAGTGGGCATGCTGGTGTTGGGCTGACAGTTGGACTTGATCTGAGAGGTTTTTTCCCCACCTTAATGATTCTGTGCTTTGCACATCTCCAGAGGGGAGGTCCAAGCACTGGCACGTGTTCCCTCGTGCAAGGCGAGGTAGTGAATCAGGCTGGACAACCACAGCATCTCTCCTGCAAATTCTCTTACTTGTCAGTTCAAGTACTGCCTGCTCAGAAGAGTTTTTGAAAGGCTGTAGTTTTCCCCTCAAAGATGTCTCCAGCAATAATATATTTACTCTGTGCCCACAAAACCTGGTAACTTCAGTCTGGTTCCAAAGAGAAGAGAAATGATCAAACCAATGCAACGCGAGTTTTTAGTCCTAAAAATGTCAGAATTTTCACTGCAGTCACAAGAATACAGAAGAAAGCAATTTTCTTCTTAAAACCATGGCCTCTACTCACTATCTCCGCTCCTTCAGTTAATTAAAAACCCCTCAATTAGCTGATTGAGGGAGGGTTAATGCCATTGTCAGGGAGATCTGCTCCACGCTCCCCTGGGCCTGAACAGAACCGTGGCTGCCTCCGTCCCTGCAATTACACAGAAGAACATTTCCAGACTCAGCAAAGGTTCCAGAGTATCACCACCCCTCACTCAAACTGTTATGAAATGAAGTGGAAATTTCTAGGAAGAGAAGCCAAAAGTGAAACTGGAAGGAATGTAGCCTTCAACATGTTAACCCTCAACAACCAAGATGAGGAATCCGAGCACCAACAGCCCCTTCCTCGCCCTGCTCTCGCTCACACGCGCTTTGGGGTGGAAGCAAAGCAAATCGTGCCACAAATTCCAGGGGAGCTGCCTCCCCCGTGCCCCCGCCCCAGCTAGTTCTCATTATTTGCACTGACTCAGAAAGACCTTGACTAGATCTGTTAAAGCCAGCGACCTTAAAGCCTCAGAGCAGCATCTCTGGCAGGAGAAGAGCAGGCAGCGTGGCGGCACGGCTGTCCCTAAAGCAGCACAGCCAGAGAGCCGCCGGCTGGGATCTCACAGCACCGTCACCACCCGTCACCCTGCCCTGCGAGGGACCTTGGTGGGGACACTGCTGGAAACGAGAGCTCTCTGGGCACTACAGCCATGGCAAAGGTGAAGCTCAACTCATCTGATGTGTGTGACCCACTGATCTGCCCCAGACCCCTCCAAACCCTCTGCCAGGTGGGAGAACCGCTGGCTGCCTCCACCCTTCTGCTTTCAGCAGAGTTTATAACAGTACAAGATGAGCAACTTCTGTCTGATCATCAAGTTTGGCTTGAAATAAACCCATGTTCTGCAGTGGCATTTCCACCAAAGGGTGAGGGGGGAATACCGAAGTCAAGTCAGAAATTTCCTCACTCTTAACAAGCGAGAAGCTCACGGCTTGCTGAGGACAATCCCTCCTGCAGTTATTGCCACCAAGAGTTGCCAGTGATATCAGAAGACAGTGCCTGCCCCTTGCAGCTTTAGGAAGCTTGCTTCTCCCCCCAAAAAGCACAAACAAAAAGAAGAGTTAAATATTTGTTTCACAGCAAAGCAAGCTCCGCAGAAGATCCTTCCACAGCTGTAACTTTTTAAACAGTCACCTTTCACTTCGGTGTGGAACTGAATTACAACACTAGAGAAGCCTACAAGCCACTTCCAACAATAGTATCTGATTTCCCTTATCAGTAGAAATGACTGAAACCCACAGATAACACACTCGGGAGCTGAAAACCTGCTTCAAAGCCAAAGCATGATACAGCAACAACCTCTCAAGGAAGCAGAGGACAGCACAGTCCGAGCACAAGGGCACCCAGACAGACAACCAGTAAAGACTGGCAAAGCCACCCGAGGAAACGGGCTCACACGGGGCTTGGTGTCCTTCCAGCTGTGACAGATGTTGATTGCCACTTCACAGCAGAGGCAAGAGCCTCGGAGACGAAGGGCACTGCTGCAAATCTCCCGTCCTCACCTCTCCACACCACTCGCACAGCCAGCGAGAGCCCTTAAGCTGCATGTTTCCTCCTTCTGAAGGTGGATAAGCTGAGGAGTCCTCCCAACAGCTCCCGAGGCAAAGGAGGGAGAAGCCTTCACCTGCAAAGAGTCGTGACCAAGGAGTATCGTAAAGCAGAGAGAGGAGATTTTATTTCCAGCTTTATGGGCAAACCAGGGGCAACATCAACACCTGTAGTCTCGTAAGAGAGAACCAAACCATGACAGCAACTGGGAAGTCAGATCTCGTGTTCGTGATTCACCCTCCTGTGCGAGCTGGAGCACAACACAGCTCCCCAGAGGGGCTAATTCAGGTAAGGATGGGACAATTCCAGAGCTTCACACTGAAAAACCAAGAAACCCACTGCTTTCCAAATACCACGCGCAGCCACTGACCCCAGGTTGGTGACAGTACGTGGCAAAGGGACAGAAATCACACAGAGCAACGGGTGTCACGGCCTTATCGCTGATTCCACGGGCAAAGCAGGAGAACTGGCAGCAGCCAAGGGCTCCAGAGAGCTTTGAGGGGGGTTTGTGCCCTCAGCACCAACGCAGTCCTCACCTGTGTGACAAACAACCAGCGCTGCACCCCGGTGCTAAAACATCCAGCAAGGGCCAAGGGAGGATTTTTGAGGCACGGGGATTTTGAAAGCAGACTTCAGCCCTGTGGCACCGAAATTCTAACCGTGGCTGCTACTTTGCTTTGCCACCGTAAATCCTGTTCCGAGGGAGTAAGACAGCAGCCAACACACGAGCGTAGGCATTGCACAACTGGGCTTCTACAAGCACTTGGTGTGAAGAATAATGTTCTTAAAAGATTTAATTTCTAGGGAATGTTTAAATACTGAAGAGTAAACACTGAGTCAGAGACATGCACTAAATACAGGTAAATGCAGCGGGGCACGTGGAAGCAAAGCCGCAGCCTGGCGCTCACTCAATGCCTCTCCTTGTACCCGCGGAATTCGGGGCCCGGCAGAGGACAAAGCTTCTTTGATAGGTGCAGAAACTGCAAGAAAACAAAAACCAACAAATAAAAGCCCGTGTACAGATCCGTTTGGGGGTCTCAAAGCAAGTCTGCAACACACAAGTTTGTGTGTCCTGTCTGAACTTTCGGGATTTGAGCTTTTCCTCACGTATAAAAAGCGCAATGGTCAGACAGAAAGTGCTCGAGGAACCACGAGCAGGACAGGCGGGGAGGTGATCGCTGCAGCGGTCTGGGAAAGCACTGCACACCTTTGGGGAGGAGGCTCTGGACAGTAAACATCCCTCCCTTAAGTTTAACCATCTAAATAGGCACTGGTTCTCCCATTTCGCTGTATTTCCTGTTCCTCACAGCGAACAGCTCAGTAGCAATCGCATCGGGGAACTGACAGGACGTTTGGATCTTATCGCCGATCTGGTAGCACAGCAAGGTGCACACAAAAGCAGAAGTATATACTCAGGTACCTGCAGTTCAAACAGCCACAGAGCACAGAGGTGGGTGTATTTTGTACAAGTCCTTGCTGGCCACACAGCACACCAACAACAGGCGTTTTTGCTCTTCCTAAAGGGCACCAGCAGAAAAAGCTCTGCGTGGTGACGTCCAGTGGTGAGCAGAAGCACCCAGCTTTCCTCTGCAGAGCCCAACAGCAGTTGTTAACACCCTGACACAGCTAAACTGCTATTTCAAAACAAACTCAACAAGCCATGACAATCGTGGAAGGCCCAGCTGGAAGCTCACACTGTCTCCTCAGCCTCAGAAAGACACATGTAGTCAGTTCAGCCCATCCACCGTGACTTTATTGCCCTGTCAACGCGCGGGCTGGCTACCCAGGGCTGCCCAGAGGCACAATGCCTGCGTGCCCCTGCCCTCGCTTCACATCCCAAACTTCAAGCCACTCTCTGCCAAGGGGTTTTGGCCTCCTCAGAAAGGGAAGGGGACCACAGAGAGCACTCAGCAAACTTGGCAGATCATGTGGGAAGCGATACAGCCAGGGTGGGCAAGCTGGAGCCAGGAGCACAGTTTTGGCTTCTAAACTAGAAGGCTGAAAAATTGGAAGTGGCACTCCATTTGTTTAAATTACCTTCTGAAACCATGCTCCATATGTGGGAATAAACAGTCACTCTGGTAGCCCTAAACACAACCAGGAGTAAATTGTTCCAAGATGCACATCTGCATTTACCCAAGATTAGACAGACAGGCTGCCAAGTCGGGACTGGATTTGCCTTACAGGACTTTTTTTTTAAAGAACTCTTAGCTGAAAATGGCAGCAGAGGGAGGTGATCTGTATATACAGAAAGGGAATGATCACCATCACCTCCACCTCGTTCAAGCGAGGGTCTCGGTCTGTCCTGCTGCCTTGTGCGAGCAGAGGCCACCGAGCAGAGCACGCCCCGTTTGTCCCTCTCACAATGTGCCCACGTCACCCCGGAATCCACAGGAAAGGAAACATCTTTCCCTCACCAGCCTGGATTCAGGAATTCAGGTTCACATCTCAGGCATCGTGCCCACACGGGTATCATCCTGAGAGCCAGAGAACAGAAACCTTTGCCATGTAAACCATGAAGCTGCCCGTGTGCCCCTCACAATGCCAGCTCCCAGGAAAGACGTCTCACCTCTCCGTGGTCATTTCTAGGTGCCAAAGTCCCAGCCAGGGCCAGGAAGGCGGATGATGCCAGGTGGGCAGAGTCTGTCTCAGGGGTGGTTTGAAAAGCACAGCACTGAGGGACGTGACGCTACAGCCACTCTGACATCTGGGACTGGACTTTGCCTAATAAAGAACCAAGGCAGGAAGCAGATGAGAGGTCAGCTCGTGTCAATCCATTTTAGAAGGGCAGCAACTGCTGATGCTCAGCGAGCCGGGGGCTTTTGGGCACACCAGTTCCTTCCTGCACTCGTGATGGTATCGATCCAGACTGGAGGTCAGCTGCACGGGTTCTGGGACAGCGATGGGATTGGGGATCAGCACTCCAACAACAAAGAGCAACTACCTTTTATTTTGCACACATACTGGGGGATCCATAAAGGATAAATGCTCAGCATTACACCCAAAAACTTTGGTGTGAGCGATGTAAACTGCAGGACAAACACCTCCCACAGCTGGGACTGTCACTGAAGGTTGGGGCGAGCCCACGTGGCCACGGCCCAGGCAGCCATCTCCCAGGGAAGAACCTTTTCCTACGTTGGCCAGTTCTACCCGAGCTCTTCATTCATCACTATGCCACTCAGAAAGTGGATTTTTCACATTCCAGCACAGCCATGAAACACAACAAAACTAAGAGTACAGGTGCAAGATTTGAAGTGATTCCTTATCATAAAGGCCAGAGTCCCAGCTTAAGGACAAGATCTCCATTCTGGAGCAAGCTCACTCCATCCTCCCCAGAATCAATCCAGCACACCAGCAGGTTTCTCACACACTACCTAACCCTCGAGCTCCAACACTTTAGAGTGCTCATCCCCTTTGTGCTGTACAGTCAGAGGGGATTGCAGCGAGGAGCTCATACTGTACAGCTATCGAATGACACGGCCAGTAAAACAAGCTGCTCGCCTTCTAAACCTGGAATATCACAAGACCACGACATAAATGTCAGGAACAGCAGCACCCACTGAACAGCCGCGAGCTCGCCTGGACACGATCACCAAACCATGCCTGCTCCACTGCTTAATTAACACTGAGCACTGCTGCTGAGGTGACCCCAACACAGCTCCTGCCATGAGGTCTGCTGATAACTGAGCACAGAACACCAGTGCCACTTGGTCTGGGCAGCAATCGGGATCATTGTGAGGCATCTCCTTCTAAAACCAACCTCTGAAACTCTCTTTTTCCAGCACTCTGACCAAGCTGGAGAGCTTTAGCTGAATCACTGAAAAACGTGAGCAAATACCAGGTCTGGTTTTAAGAGACTTTTGACTTCACACCATTTAGATCTGGTTTTATTTCTAAGGCTATGTTCTATAGCTAAGCAACATCCCTCTCCATCGAGCCCTGGGTCTGTAATTCTGCTTATTTGGCAACATGCACATTGGTCAGGGCATTTCCAAAAGGCATTGCTGTTTCTGAAGGGCAGGAAGCTGATTTAACAAGCAGTTTGCCAGTATTTGGAAAGTATTTATGGCAGCCATACAAGAAAGCAATCTAAACACAGTATCGTGCTTATTCACACTCGATATCAGCATTTTACCCTGAAATTGGTGACTTGGCCTCAGGTAGCTGATTTACAAGTTAACTGTGTGCTTCTGCTCTTTAGCATTTCTAACCTAGCGTGCTCTAACAGCCCAAGATGCCCAAAGCACCTGTAACACCAGAGAAAATAGTGATATTAAAGGAAAACTACAAGAAACGCAGAGCTGCACGAAGGTTCTGTAACACAGCATCTTCCCGGGCGGCTGCAGAGCGGTACAGGAGCGCTGGGCAGCTCTCTGCTCAGCACATACTGAACCAATTACACAGGAGCCTCAGAAGACCCACACAACCTCAGGAGCTATCGCATTATAGATCCTTATGTAAGGCACAATGACGCAAATGCAGCCTCCCCTGACACACGGAGGGTGCGAGATGAGCGAGCCTGCAGGAATTTCAGATCACATTTCCCATCTCCCCTATTCATTCACTTCTATCATTTGTGATGACCTTGCTCTCCAGGGACATTTATTACCAGAAGCAGATAAATGAGATTTCTATTAACTTAAACTATACCAGCGAGAAAATAAAGGCTCCGTCTCACAAGGTCGATTATGATTTCTTTCCTCTCTTTAAATGCAGATTAAAAAATGCTTATTTACCCACTGCAAGACCAAAAACACTAACAATCATCACTACCTTCAGTGCCAGAAACCAGATAACCCAGAGAGTTTGCACTTCAGCTGCAATATCTCTTCTTGGGAAGAGAGAGAACATCCTGAGAAACACCCAAGCTAGTGACAAAGCCTCCAAGGCAACACGCTATTCCTCCCTCCACCCCCATATTCCCCCTCTGCCTCCTACCTCCACAAATCCCAACACATTTATTTCCACACGGACTAGTTGATTTCTTATCCTCTAGATGCATCCAAGTAAATTTAAAACCACACATTTAAAACCCTAACCAGCTAGGATCAAAAGACAGGGCTAAAATGGACCGTGGGCTTGTGTCCCTTCAATCCCAGCAGCAGAGAGCAGGAAGATGGCAGGCACTGGAGGGAAGAGGAGAACCCTGGCCATGCCCCAGTGTTCCTTATTACCTTGTTTCAGGGTACACAGCAGGAACACCGACCTGCTCTGGGAGCCTCCTTCATGCCCAGTGTTGTTTCTGCCCAGGCCAAGCGGGTGAGGGGGTGCTGCTCCTGCAACCACAGCATGTGCCATCGTCCTGCCAGGAAAAGCTCTTTCGACACCGGCATTTTTTCCCCCAAGTGTCTGCCCCGTGGATGGAAGGGCACAGAAAGCTCGAGGGTATTTCAAACCAGCAGAAATAAAACTCCCCTTCCTCACCAAGCCAACCACGCTTTGTTTTCTCTCAAAGGCCCAACGTTCAGAAACGTCACCTTCAAGGCTTACTGACGCTCTAAAAAGAGATGAAGGCTATGAAAAGTGACATCTACTTCCCTTACCAAAAATCATTCCGTCTCCACCAAGGCCAAGGGAACTCAGAAGCAGTGGTGAAAAGCTCAAGAAACTTTTTCCCAAGCAAAGTCACCCAACCCTACAGCTACTGAACTGAAGTGCAGCCAGGCAGCCTGCAGCCAGCCCCCCGCCCCACAGCCAGCCCCCTGCCCCACAGCCAGGTCAGAGCACGTACACCAGAGCCATCAGCTCTGGACAGCCGCTTTCAGATCAGCCCAGAACACCCGTCCTGCTGTCCTGTGTGAAAGGCACCTCTCAGTGTTTCCTGTGAGCGGGCAGAAAGCCTCCGACTTCCCCCTGCGAGGGGCGAGGAGGACAGAGAACCTCTCAGAATCACACCTCAGAGGGGCTTTCCCTGCTCACCAGTGCAGCTCTGTTAGAGTTGAGGTGGTGGAGAGAGGACAGAGTCTCACAGAGCTGGCACAGCCAGAGATCCACGAGGTACAGGAGAACTTTGCCTGTCTCTCCAGACATGAGCTCCAGCCACACCAGCAGCCTGACTTTCAATGCTTCAGGTACAAAATGAAAATGAGTTTCTATTCCAGCACGTACTAAAAATTCCTTAAATGCAAGAGCTGCCTCAGGGAAAACAAGAACTTTTCCCTGGTTATGGAATGTGGTGGAGTCTTAGAGAATAAATAACAGTGACATCTGAGATAACTCTAATGGGCCAGGGCCAGTACGTGCACCTTCTAAAGAAACCACAAGCCTGTGGGGGAGCCAGTGGCTCCCATCAGCCAGGCTCTACCAAAGCGTCCCCGTACCAGCTACAGCTTCATTACATGTCACGTTCCTCTTCTCACACCCAGACACAACCTCCAGGCTCGGAGGTCAAACTGTAAAACCTGACTATGAAGTCATTAGCTGCACCATCCTGGCACACAA
>NW_010297712.1:7855-22506 GCF_000700745.2 Antrostomus carolinensis | reverse complement strand
CAACCCTGCCAGTCCGGGAGGATGAACAACTTGGAAATGCTTAAATTAAAAAAAAAAAATACATGAAGAGGCGTTAATGTTTAAATAATACAGTTTCACAGCCTAGCACAGGTGAATACAGCTTCGGGGTCAGCTGTTGGGAGTGGTGTGGCCAAGCAGTGTCCCACTGCTCCAGCCAGGGCAGATAATGGTATGAAATGTCATCAGCAGAGCAGAACACGAGCCGTGCTCGTCACTGCGGCACAACGCCCGCTCCAGGCTGGGAGTTCAAAACTGCTCCATGGGCACAGAATATTGAAACCCTGCCAGGCTGAAATCCTGCTCCAGAACAAGCAGCCCTGGACCACAGCTGACCAGTGCACAGCTCAGGATGGCACAATGGGTGCAAGTACAAAGAACTGAGGAGCGCAGTACTGTGGGAGGAGGGAGATGCAGCTGCTGACGGGACAAGCAGCTCTCTAAGAAGATACGATGTACATCAAGTGCAGTTTCACAACAGCCAAGGAAAAAACTCCTCACATCAGTGAGACTCGAGGAACAGCCTGGAATGATCTCCCAGCAAACCTTCCAGGACACAGTCACCTCTCACAGTCACACCATTGCCACGCAGCTCTGACAGCGGCAGCCACCTCAGTGAGCTGTGCCTGCCTGGAACGTGCCCTGTCACTGGGCAGCACAGGAGCAGCTATCGAGGGACAACACCAGGCTGCAGGAAATGGTCCTTGGTCGCACCTTTGCAGTGACCTGGGGTCTCAAGCACAGCCCCCCAGCTAAAGGCAAAGCTGGCCCGTGTGCTTAGTGTCGCCTGTGGAAACCCAGAGCTGAGAGAAGAGCTGGTGAAGCACAAGCAGCAGCACAGCACCTCGTAATGTGAGGATCAAACATCACCGCTCCCACTCCGAGTCTCTCTGGCCGTGCTTTCCCCTCCTTCTCCTCTCACTGTACTTGAGAGGTCTGTCCAAGGGGAAGCTGAGAGTAAACAGTGCTGCTCAGTCCCTCTGGGGGAAAAAGAAAGAAAAAAGCTTCCCAACGTCACTGAGATGGAATGTGCGGGAAGCGAGAGCGCTTGGTAGGGGGAGAAAGCGGCCAGCCTTCCTCCAACCTGTTTGTACACAGCACTCGGCCCTGGAAAACACAAACAGAGCGTTCAGCAAGGCAGCTGGGCTTGGGCTTCGGATCCCTTTTGCTCAGAGGGTCTGAAGAGATATTTTGGTTCGTAGAAAAGTTATGTTAATCACATGAATCACTTGATAGGAATGTACAGTCATCCCAATGCCACGGAAAATCTAGAGATTAAAATGTTCAATCTACGCATCCAGCATGAAAGGTTAGAGTAACACTTCTTTAAAAAGCATTACTCATCCCTGCTTCAGCTCCACATCACTGCAGAGGTGTGGAGAAAGGAGGAGGAACAGCATCAATAACTTATCAGCTGCGGTACAAAACAACCAGGTAAGAGTCATAAAAAGCTCAAAGCAAGAGCGAAACCACGGCGAATGCGGCAGGCGCTGTGCAGCCCGGACACCTCCCGGGAGCTGCATCGGGAAGTGGATGATATTCGAGGCAGGTTTCCAGCTCTGCCCCACTCTTACTGTACCCAAAGATGTGTGTATAATGGTGGCACTCGCACCCTTTCATAGCACGACAAGAAATTCCCTGTCTCAAAGGGCTGACAGTGTTTGTTGAAGTGCTGTAGCTATTTACCCAAGGAGGAAAAGAAAACAATGCAAGTCTTGGTTGAAAGCAGCACGAATTCCCCCTCCCTGGAAGTGTTCAGGGCCAGGCTGGATGAGGCTTTGAGCAACCTGGTCTAGTGGAAGGTGTCCCTGCTGCTGGCAGGGGGGTTGGGACTGGATGAGCTTTAAGGTCCCTTCCAACCCAAACCAGTCTGTGATTCTATGAATTCTGCAGCACACACACGTTCCCAGGCTCCTAAAGCTCCACTCGGGCAGTGCAGATACCCAGCCACAGGGTTTTTGTGGTGGCTGTTTAACAAAACTCATTTACAAAGATGAAGCACCGCAGCAATCCTACGTACGGCCGGTTCCTTACTAGGGGTTACCCAAGGAACTCCTGAGTTACACACTCCAGCCTGGTTTTACGGTGCCATGACATGTTGTGATCTGAAAGGTGACAGCACACGAGCAGGTCACTTCTTTAGGTACACTGAGCTCTCTGCACTGCTGTTCTGCAGGAAGCCCGGGAGACAGGCAGCAAGTTCACCCCGACAAGAGGTCAGCTGGAATCTCTCCCGTGCCACACACCCTCCCCAAACCCTTCCTGCATTCAGGGCTGTGGAAAAGTAACGCAAGGAAGAGAGCATATGGATAGACCCAAAGAGCCTCTGATTCATTACTGGGTGCCAGCAGACATATTGCTGTAATTAGCCTCTAGCTCAGTCACAAAAGTTGTTTCTGAAAAGCCTTTGAGCCAGCAGATCTGGTTATATGAAGCTGAGACCCTTCCTCTCTCACAGGAGCTGATAGTCTTCTCGATGGGTGACTGCTGTTTGCTAGCAAAACATTCATCCCTCCGCAGACGAGGATGATGGATCTAATCAAAACAACTTCCTGTCCAACAGTCTGCTGGTGGTCTAGCCAAAGCCGCTCTGCCAGCTCATGGCCAATTATGGGATAGCTGCCCGAGACCAGAGCCTCCATCAGAAGAGGTCTTGCTGTGAAAAGCAAGGACAGACCAGCCTGGCCAGCAGCCAGCACCAGGACTGAGGGCTCTGCAGGACAGAGTCTGCTGCACCCTCACTTCCACACACAGCCCATGTTTTGAAGCCAGCCAGCAAAGCAACACTTCAGAAACCGAGCTTATTTACCACAACCCCATCCACAGGTTCCTTCACTGGGATATATCGCCCTGCCATCAGGGGAAGGCATCGTCCTGCCTCACCAACTGAGCTGGCTGACCAGGCAGCCAAACAGAAAAGGGTCGTTGGGTTACCCAGCACTGTAAAGCAGTTACTGCAGGTTACTGCTGCATGTTCTCCCTATCTTTTATCTAAACCAAATGTTACAGGACTAGGCTTGTTTTATGCAACAACGCCCTCGTAGCTTCTCCTCCTGATAGCAAGCAAGCACTTAGTTCTGTGCACCTCGCTGAGTGATCAGCTGCCTTACCTTTTTTCACCTTTTACAAACCAATGCCCCCCAAAAATGAAAATATATTCTATGGTCCGAGCTGTGCCTCCTCTTTTCAGCTTCTTTACTAATAAATACAGAGCAGGATCCCCGCCCCCCAAGACTCTGATAAACTCCTTGTGGTTTAGGCTTTACTGGAAATCAGGCTTCCCACCTCGCTGGTTTTTCATATTACTCTCTCTCATTAAGCAATTTAGATACCCAAGGAGTAAGTAAGAAGTGAGAGGAAGGTTCTTAATCATGAGATCTCCACAAAACTGGTCCTTCAGCAGCTCGCAGCTCCTGGTAACTACCTCATCTTCTGGTAAAAGTTGTTTAACACATTCCATGATCTTTACAGCTTCAGTTTTCTGAAGGAGGTCACACAAACAGGCTGTACTTTCCCTGCAGAAGGCTGGTGGTACCTGTGCTTGGTTCACACTTGCAGTGGAGATGTATTGACTCACTAAGCTCTGGTAACTCAGCAGCTGGCAGTCAGCTGCAAAGAACCAAGGTTCCTGCCCTAAAAACCACTGTCTAAAGAGCCAAGTCAAGTGCAGCAAGGCACAACGGTGGTGAAATACAGTTAGCCATCCCAGCACACCCTTCAGCTGCTCCTCAGAAACTCGCTGGCTTCTCAGGGAGACTGCAGCTTCAGATGTGCTTTATCCAGCAATTCTCAACACAAAATACATAAACAGTCCCTGGAGCACAGATGGAAACTGATGCCTGTCCCCTCCCAGGGGAGTTCCCTCATCACTAGGCTACAAGATCATGTTCCCTCTTGCTTCCACTCTTTGATGATACAAATCTTACGTTCCTTCCTACACAGTACCCCAGTTTCAACATGAGAGGCAGAGCATCCCCTCCCTTATTAGCCTGTAGCTGAGCGATCAGGGCACCCTCAGAAGCCAGAGTCAGGGTTGCCCCAAGGCTGGAGGAGATGGCTCATCTCTTGTATCGCAGTGAGTGCAATTTCCCATCTCCCTTTTGCTCACCCACGGCGTATCAGTGTTCACCTGTGACAGGTGACCTGTGACAGGTGAGCTCGCATGCAGCTAACAAACCACGTGCAAGCTCCCAGGTGGAGGACACCCCAAAAGCACTCACCTGCCCTGTGTACAGATTCACCCTTCCCATGAGAGCAGGATGCTGAAGGAAAGGGCCAAGCTGTTTAAGAAACAGAAGGAATTCAGGTTTCTCCTCACAGCAAATCAAAGCCATACAAGAGCATTTTGCTTAAGGAGACTTGAGACAGGAGAGGAAACCCTTAAAAGCCAGCTTTTAAATAAACAAACAAGAGAAAAACCAGGTACACTGAGAAGTACCTTCTTATGTACAAAACTGCAAGATTTAAGCCAAAATATTTGGAGCAAGATGAAACTCACCAGGGAAATCTCTCTCCAATACAAGCATCTCAACACCAACCAGAGATCCGTGTCCAACAAGCACACAGGTGTCACTCAGGTTTCTGCTGGCAAATGCCTACTTCCTCCACACGTCCTGCAGCCCAGCTGTTTGGCAAGAAGTCAGCTATTGCTCTATGTTTAAGTGTCTAATCTTCAGAGTTTCAAATCACTTCTGAAATACAGACTTTGCTCTCTAAAAATCTGGAAGTCAAGGAAGTCTTCCCTTTTCCTACCACCCTTGCAGTTAGTGACACTCCCCTGCTCTGAGATCCTCCACAGCCATGCTGCTGCCTCCCCCAGTGCCAGAAGCCCAGCAGAAGGTTCCACCAGTTGCTTTTTCAACCCAAGCACCATGAACCCAGAGCTGCTGCCTCCACCGCCTCAGCCCAGGCGGTAACCTGGCTTTTCAGAGCATCTCACCAACCATCATCCATCAATGAGGTAATGACACGGCAGCTTTACCAGCTCCAGGAGACTGTTTTGGTGGCTGACAAAAATTTGGAAGTACTCAGGCATCCATTCACTTTGGAGAGAGCCACTAATCTTGGAGTTAACTGTGCAGCGTGCTGTCAGCGTTCAGAGCTGCTGCTCAGCGAGTCTCCCCATGGCTACAGCTTTAATGAAATCATCTGCCGAGCTGCCCGCTAGATTTATTCCTTCTATCAGGGTGAGATATTTCTTCAGCACATTTCCTTCGGTCTAATTTAAAAGGGAGGAAGTGAAGATAACATGAAAATTGGCAAGATGGATACAACAAACAGCTTGGAGATTCGGGAGCTTACTAAACAATAAGTAGTTTTTCCCCCTCAAAATTTTCAAGCCTGTGGCTCCACTACCTACAGAAAATTGAAGACGTTAGAGGCCGAAGAAGCCTGACTGAAAACAAGTCATTATGGAGCCACAAAGAGAAGCAGCAGCTGGGCTCCTCAGACACAGCGCCCATACAAGCACGTCATTTCCCATGTGTGGGGTCTTGGGATAATCTGAGGCTCTCTGGAAAACAATCAAGCACAAAGCTCGTCAGCTTGGACACCTACTGCTATGGGCCACTGCCTTTATAAAGTATTTATCACTTTGAGAAGCATCTTCCCAGCCATCCTGTTGAATCATCTCCCTCGTGGCCACTGCAGAGCCCGGTATCGGATGCAGCCTCAGAGGGATCCCCAGCAAGTCGCCCATTAACACCTTTGTCAAGGCAGTACAGGTCACACAGAGGGGAGGGCACAGGTACAAGCAAGGAAATCATCAGTTTCAACTGAGAGCTCAAGAAATTTCACTTACAGAACAGAAATTAACATCAGCTCCTAGACCCCAACACTAACCAGCTCTGACAAGGCTGCTCTAGAGCTCCTCTTACCCACACCTTCTATCCATAAACTTCACAGGCAGGAGTCAAACCCTTACACTGAACTCGTCTCTCTCCAGGCATATTCAGAAGCTACACATTCAAAATTGTTTCCACTTACAACACACATTCCTGACACCGAATCTCTGCAAAACATAACCCCTGGCATTCAAGTCCCTTGAAGCAGAAGCAAGTTTGCCACCACCCAGGAATCCCGACTCTTTCCATGAAGACGAAGCAGTGCTGCAAGGAAAGGGCAGCTTTCAGCCCCAAAACAGGTCGGGTTTGGAGGTTTGGGATTAATTTGGGTTTTAGCATTTTTACTGCCATATCTAGGGAAGGAAAGAGAGGTGAGCAGGGAGGAAAACAGTATTTTCTGAAGGAAGTTCACCATGAAGAAGTAACGCAACGCTTCTGTGTAATTACTGGCCTTTGCTGGTTGGCAATTTGAAAAGACACAGATGACAGACCAGTGCAGAGACCTGAGGGACTCCCAGTCCAGAAATCTTCAACAAGTGCTCCAAGAGCCACAGCAGAGCCCAGGGCCATGGCCAAGCCTGGCTCCTGGCTGCTACCTGTGTGGAAAAGAGTTTCCTGTGACCTCAGCTGCTGACCCATCCTCTGTATCGCTTACAGTCACCATTCACTGGAGAAAATGAGCTTCACAGACACGTGAAACAAAGGACAAGTTTTCCAAAACTCTGTCAGTGGTTCCAGAGTATTTCCCCAATGACTTCTAATTAGGCTTCCGACTTCTAATTTGCTTTTTATCACGTGTGGATCTAAAGTGAGCACAGGTGTACAAGGCAGCTTACCCAGAGATGAAATTCCAACCTAGGTGAACTTACAGGCACATAGATCACAGCTGCAGAGCGAGCAAGGGCTGATAGGAACTTCAGCTGTAATTCTCACCAAAATGAAGTCTCAGGCTGAGACTCTGTGTCCTGTGGTCACACACAGCCCCTGACAACCAGAAACCTCCCAAGAGTAGAAGGAAGGGGCACGTGGGCAGTCTGACTCCAAAGGCCCCAGAAAGCATCTGTCATGGAGTCAGTGAATCAAAGGCTGACTGGTGTCCACGCCAACAAACACGTTCACTCCTACCTTAGGCACCTTCTTCTAAAGAGTTACTCAAAAGCTGGCAGCTAACCACCTCCTAGAAAACAAACTGCTGACGTCTGGACTTATCTTGTTGGTTGATCATGCTCACGCTAACATCGTGAGAGCCTGTGACGCTCTGCACTGCTCCAAATGTCTTCTGCTCCATCAGCCAGGAGTGACCAGACAGCTGAAGATTCACGTGGCTTTCCAGTCATGTTTCCTGGGGCTGAGCTATCTCCAGCAGTTCACTGTTCTTCATCCTCACACACCTCAAAACTCCAGAAAACTGGAAAAGTCTGGCTGATCTTGCAATTCCTAGGTCACTTCCACTATTCCCAGACCTTTATTGCCATGGTGTCTATTCACAAACCCATCCTCCCATCTTGCTGGTGCTGCATTGATCAGAAGCCTGTGCTGACAGCCCTGCAGCCCATAGAGGGACCAAAGCCCATCCCTTCCTGCAAGCTCAGCCAAGCCAGAGAACACGGGGGACGATCCCACTGAACCCTCTGCAGTCCTCTAAGAAAATTCAAAGTGAAGGGGAAACAAAAGTGGCCCTGGCACACAGATGGAGGAGCCTCCTATGCTCTTGGGAAGACAGTAGGTGCTACTTTCTATAGGCAGCCTCTTTCCAGGACTCCCCCTCCAACTGCTGGTTGACTCTTGTGTGTGGCTGGCACACCTGTACCACCCCATCCGCATCTGCCCCGTCCCTGTCCCGCCCCAGGGTGTGCCCAAGGGCAGCGACGCGCTGGCCGGGGGCAGCGGGGAGGGGAACGCCACCCTTGCAGCTGGCAAAGCTCCAGAGCCAAGCCAGGGGCCCTCGGGAAAGGGAGAGGAAGAGCTAACAAAGAGTGGAAGGCAAGTGTGCCCACAGTGTTAAAAACAACCCTCCTGATCCTCCCTCGCTCTGCTCTGCCCCTCAGTCCAGTGTCCCGTGAACAGGGACGGGGAATCTCCACTCCAGGTAGCAGTGAAGTGTGTGAAGTTCACGTGCCACCAGTGACAGAAGCAGTGGACCTAGGAGCTTCAATTATACTTTAAAAAAAGAAAGCAAAATCAAAATTCAGTCGAAGCTCTGTCGCTGCAACTTCACACAGTCCTTCAGCCATTTGTTCTCTCCAGGGAAGACAGAGAGCTTGCCAACCAAGAACTGCGCTGTGGGATTAGCCAATGTTTATGAAGTGCTTTAAAGATTAGAAGTGTCACCTATGTGCTAAATATTTCTCTGGCACTATCAGCCTGAACAGACACCGAGAATCTTGTATCTGCTCCTGCTGATCTCGAGCTGGTTGCCGAAGGCGTCAGTCAACCTGACTTCCAGCCGCTGCGTTTGGCATTAATTCTAGGGGCCTTCTGAGACACGTCGCAGGATGGGGCAGAACCAGGGAACTACTTACACTGGAACTTCTGAAAACTACTGGAAGAGTAATGACACCAATATCCCCAGAAGAGCTTAGGGATTTATTTTTTTAAACCACTCTCATACACGTGCAGGAGACTGGAATACTTTGGACTGAAGCCCAGCCATGTGAAGAGGCCCTCACCATCACTCACCCAGAGAGAACGGGCTTGGCCATGTTATGAGAAGGTACTTGGTGCACATCAGCATGATGGGAGAAGAGGGATCCCCAAGTCCTTCATTCCCCAAAAAGCCTTTCACAACGCTCTTGGGGGATGTGAATTAAGAAGCGGAGACACGAGCCCGAGCACACAGGACAGCAGTCGGCATGGCTGACGCCAAGGATGGACTTACTCTTGTTCCTTTCTTACTCTCGTTCCCCCATCACCCAAATTTCTCTTCCAGCTACAACATAAAGCAGAGCCTGTCTGTGTCAGGACCCTCCTGCTCTCGGCACTATCACACCCTGAGCCAAGCTCCCAGGATCTCACCGTTCCCATTCACTCACCTGTGGCTTCTCATTCCATCCATCCTCAGAGAGCTCCCACCGCATACAGGTGTAGAAACATGTAACACCCAGAGCTCAGTCTTGCCTGTGGCCCGTGGCTTTGAACCAACAGCACCAGAACCCAATAACCATTACGAAGCAGTTGGAAAATGAGAAATTCAGTTCCAAGAGAGAGAAGGAAGGTGAAGCTGGAAAGCCCTGGCTCTGTAAGCACCAGCTTCGCCGAGAGCGCTGTCGATAGGAAGCTGTTGCGCTCAGCTGTGCACACACCGGGCTCACCATTTGCCAATGATGAGGAAAATCAACTCCACGGAAGGATTCCCGTAACACACGCTCACAGTCAAACCCAGAGAGGTCACAGCACAGATTCAAAGCACAATGTCACCTGAGAGGGACACTGCGCTGCAGAGGGGCAGCACCGGCACCCGCAGGTCCCGTGCCGGTGCCGTGCCACGCAGCCCGCTCGACCTTAGACCCAACGAGGTGCAGCAGCCTCGTGCCTGCCCTCCGCCTGCCACGGGGAACACGCCGATAGCCCCAGACCCCAACACACGGGGCCCAAGGACAGAGGAGCCTGTGACAAAGGAAAACATTATCCAAAGCCAAAACAGCGTCACCACAGTGCCTCCTGCTCGGCGGGGCCGCCACGGGATGCGCGGCTGGGTAGTGCTCACTCACTGAACACAAACAGCAGCGAGAGAACCAGTCAGTCCCTCTGCAGCCCGGGAGGGTGTTTTGGGGAGGAATCATGTCAAACAAGACAGGGTAAGAGCCATGAATTAGCAGCGCAGGAGAGTGTGAAAACTCCAAACTGAAAACACAGCTCAGGACAAATAAACCCTCCAACACCACAGGTCACTCTTGCAGAGCCACGTGCACCCTTTTCTGTGCAAAGCCAAATGAAACTGAAATGTCAAAACAAAAAGACTGGAATCGCTGTTCATGATCCTGAAACACATTTAACAGAAGAAAAAAAAAGAGCCTAGCAAAAAAAATAAAAAGCAATCTTAATTGAGAGTTGATCTTCCTTGTCTAATAAACAACCAGAACATCCTAGGCACTGGGTTTCACCACTAACAACTCGAGGCACAGCGGAGGTTTCCAGCTGTGAGGAGGAGGAGGCACCACGGGAGGTTTTCTGGAGAGCAGCCTTTGCTTGGGGACCCAGCAAGGAAAATACCTCCCCTCAGCCCAAATCACTTTTCCCTCCAGCTCGATAGGATGTGAATTCAGAGGACAGGAAGGCAGCTTTGTTCCAGGCAGCTGGGTAAGAAAGGAGGTCTTATCACACGGGCTAAGGCGTAAGGTTTTCGACTCTGGAGACCCAGATGCGGTAAAACAAAAAGCATTTTGCTGTTTACCTCAGACATGTAACTTGCTCTACAGCAGCCTGCTCGGGTGCCTCTGCAGGGCTCCTCTTGTTTGGACAAGCAGGCTTGCTCCAGTGACTATTTGAATGATGACTCACTCCAACAAGCCAGGGCACCCTACCACACAAAACCCCAAACTGCTGACTTAGGGCTTGGGATGCAAATCTGTCAGGAAGCAGCGGCATTTCTCCAGGAGAGGCTCAGATCTGGTCACTGCAGCACGCTGAGGACATGGTGCCACCACAGCCAGGCTGCTCCAGGCATGGCCAGGCCAGTGCTCCACATGCAGCTCCAAGTCAGCGCTGGAAGAGAAGCTTTCGACCCAGTATATCCATATATATTTATTAAATGTGACTGTAAACAAAGGTTGGGGAAAGACTGGTATCTGCAGAGGAAGAGTTAAGTCAGTTCTAATGCCATGAGACTAAAAAGTTGAAGCAGGTTGGTAAAATGCAACACTATAAAGAGAAACCCAAACCTGCTTCAGCTGCAGTCCTTCCCTTGAGGACAAACTCACAGAGAAGACGACAGCAATAAGCAAATTTTATCCAACCTTCCTGCTCTCGCAGCACTTCTGCAGTTGCTTCTTTTATTTTTACCACTGGCCCTCTGCAGAGGTGACACCCCGAGGGCACTCTCCCTGTTCTCCCTCCCATGGGCTGGCACCAGGTGGGTGCAGATGCCTGCCCAGCACCTCGGCCCCCTGCTCTTCACAGTCACAGCAGCTGCTGTGGCCCCGCTGGCCTCACCGGTGCCACTTCTCCAGCCACTTCCACCGGTGTCTCACAAAGCACGTGAGAGTCACCACCCGTGACGGGCCCGGCAGTCACCACTGGATCAATGTCAACGCTCCTCTGGCCAGAGCAGCGCCTGTAACTGTAAACCAGAAACCTTTAATATCCCGCTCAGTGACGAGGAAAACAACCTCTGAGCATCAGCATCGTTCGGAGCCGTGAGCTGGGGCCTGGTCAGGGAGGGACAAACCACGCGTGAGAGACGCTGGCAGAGGGGACACGAGCAGAGACGGCTCCTCCACGTGTCACTGCTGATGTCATTGCTGCTCAACCCTTCTCTTGCTGACCTCATGGAAGAGCTCAAAACGCTGGGACACACGGAATGAGGGCGGCACAGCATCAGAGAGACATTTGGTGCCAGTACAACCCTCACAGAGTTTATAAATCCAAGAATTAAGCAACTGCACCGGGCGCTGTCACACAAAGGAGACTGACAACCCCTCTCTGTTATTTACAAACAACCATCAAGGAAAGGAAAACAATCTGAATGACTGTTTGGGGTTTATAAAACATTCCCATCCACTGCAGCCCTTACAAAGCAAGTTGGAGGCTTTGTTGAAGCAAGAGCCAGATGGGCAGAACTCACTTTCAACCCCTGATGCCAAATCCTGGAGCTGCCTGTCACCTCAGCAGCCCTTTTCTCGAAGGTGGTGGGTCCTGCCCAGGAATTCAGGGCAGGTTCTGCAGAGGAGCAGCCACAGGGCCCCGAGAAGGCTCCCGCCTCGCTCCGACAGACCTGACCCGCTTTTGTCTCGCCGCGCTGTGAGCTGGGCTTTGTTGCCATGGTGAGCTCTGACATATTTCGTTTTCCTTTCTGCTGAACTACAAACTAGAGCTGCTTTGCACCTCGCTGCTCATCAGCACCGTGACAGGAACCCCACCACCACCCGCCACGGGCTGTCCTCGCCTGGTCACTCTGCCAACAGCATTTCTCAAGGCAACTGGAGTCACACCTCTGTGACAGAACATCTCCTGCCTCATCTATGAGCAGGAGAGCTTAGGGACTCCATTTATGTTTCCTCAGGACATGCAACATTTGATTTACCTTCTGAAGGGCTTCTCTTGTGTCCCAAACTCAGCTGCCTTTAAATTAAGTCCTGCAAAAATTCAAGAAGTTTGATCAGCACCCAAAAATGCTGCTCTAAGAAGAAAAATCTGCGTGCCTGTTCCAATTTCAACCCCAGTCTTAGGCCAGTCTGCCAGGCAAACTCGGAGTGCCAAGTCCCTGCTGTCACACGTGCTCTCACCTCAGCTTCTGCTCCAGCACTAACCAGCAAGATGCGAGCGCTCCGATCGCTGAAACAACGCGGGATCCTTGTAAGCCTCGAGCTGCAACACCAACCATGCAGTTCCAAGCATGCTGCCATCCTCAAACCAAACATGTGCTGTCAGCCTGCCATTTCCCACAACGTGTTTTAGAAAGAAATACTACTAGCTGCTTCCCAATCAATCCTCCTGGAGACACCAAAGCACAGGCGCTAGTAAATCCCGTGCGCTCCCACAAGAGCCACCCACTAACCTCGTGTCCTGAGGAATAAAACCAAACACCATTTGCACATGCAGCACTGTTAGTTTCAACATGTTCACAAGCAGCTCCAAGTTCCTCAGCTGAAGCTTTCCCCAAAGACAATACTTGAAGCTGATGTTGTCCCATGGGCTCCATCAGCAGCACATCTTCAGGAACCTCTGTTCAGAACTGCTCGTCTCGCTGTCATTGGATTCGGAGGAGAACACGCAGAGTGACCACTGCCACCAAAAAAGATGGACTAAAGGGTGTGTTTGTGCAGGAAACTCACCAGCTGGGGACAAGGTCAGAGTTTTCCAGGTCTCTGGAAACATCAAAAAGGAACTAAATGACTTAATCACCCTCATAATTGATTCTATGATTCTATGATAATTAGAGGCTGAAAAGAGAGGTGGTACAGTGAGATCCCACAGTGCAGTTCCTGAACCATCAGAATTTCCTCTGAGCTCCCAGGAAGGAACTGACTTCACATCCCACTGTCTCCAATGGTTGTGAAAACAACGATCCAATTCCTAAGTGAAAACAAACAACGATCCAGTTCTGTCTGTGGTACCAAACTGGGACCAGCTGCACACACACCAGCAACAGAAAGTAGAGATTCAGGCCCACACTGTCTAGCAAATGACTCAAACTGCAGCAGCTCCTGCTAAGTGGGGAAATACCCACAGTCAGTCTTCACTTGGCTTTTTACTGTGCAACGGGAGCCTCGACCTGGCTGAAAAACCTGGCTGTTTAGTTCTGAGTAAGCCCAGGTTTCCCCTCGTACCTCAGCTGCCGTGGGAGACGCGCACCCAGGGCAGTGGGCACAGAGCACCCACGCCACAGCGAAGCATGGAGGCTGCGGCTGCTCCTCCTCCACCAGCCCCGTGTTTTGGGTCTAACATCAAGCAGCTGAACTAACCAGCAGAAAGGAAAAGCCTTTGGGTTTCTCACCCCACGCTTCCCAAAGCAGCTCAGGTGAAAAACAACCTCTGTGGAAGCTAAATACCGAAATCCTCGTGCACAGAATGACTCACAACGATTTTCACTTGTTTCCAATGAGATTGTGCTCGAGATTTAACACTTGTAGTACAACCGACAACGTCTCACCGTGTCAAACACTTGAGATGCAAGAACAGAGATGGGCTGTGTACAGCTATGGACATATTCCTTAATGGCTACCAGTCTGTTAGTTTAATGGGACATTTATACATGCAAAAAAAACCCCAAAACCCAGCAGTACAAGCTGAGCTCTACAATAATCAGTTGTATTGTGGGAGCAGGGGGAGCCCCACACCCTCACACACTGCAGGAACCAGCTGTTACCCAGCCTCGGGGATGCAGAAGACACCAGGTACAACAGCAGCTTCCCACAAAAGAACACTATTGTCTTCTGGCCACCTGGTCACGAGAAAACCCACCATAAATCAAGCAGCACATTGTCCCCTCCGTGTTCCCAGGCAGGGGACAGGCCAGAACAACTCCCTGCGGCAGCCCAGGGAGCTCCTGCGAGCTGGCAATAGCAGGCAGGGTCTGTGCTAGCCACAGCCAGGAGCTCTCTCCAGCCTTGCTGATAACCTTGACACAGCCACTCGCAAGATTACAGCCCAAGGATTTCCTACAAGCACGTCTAGAGAGGAGACACTGAGTGCAGAGCCCAACACTTTTCATCCTCAGCTGCTGCCAGTGCTGCTGAGCTGAACTCAAAATTCAGGAAGGGTAGAAACATTTGCCAAAAAGGCAAAAGTCTTTCTATAGGACTGATTATCTCAGTGCACGAGGGTTAGAGATCTGTGCCTCTTCCCACCAAGGCAGAGCACAAACCCAGAGAGCAGGCGTCTTGGGGTTTAGCCAACAGGCCGGCTGGTAACGCAGCTCACCGTACCCAAACAGGCCATATCCTTCCTTCCCACAGACAGGAACTGCCTTCAAGTTCAGATCCCTGTTGCAATTCAGTGTGTTACCTGATCAGACTGCACACCTGAGTGCATACAGCTGCTCAACTTATTCCTTCCATTAAAAGGACCCAGATGTTGAGAAATGCCGCGGTTAGTTCTCAGGTGAAGCCTCACCAGCTCCAATTCAGCTGC
>NW_010297712.1:0-7837 GCF_000700745.2 Antrostomus carolinensis | reverse complement strand
CTGTAGGGTTTGAAAAGACACTGTCCCCTGAAAGCACACCTGGAACTACCTGAGGAGCCTGAACGCAGCAGAAATTCAGAAACATTTCAGGCTGAAGGACAGCAGATCCCTTAAGCCTTAAGAAAATCCCTGTGCCTGCAGTGCCACGGCTCTCTCAGACGCCCGTCACTGTAACGCTTCTGTACACGTTACGTACACACTTCTGCACATGACTTTCCACACATGGGAAGAAGTGACACAGCTGAGAGTCCAAGTCAGCCAAGGAGTGAGCACAAGCTAGGAGAGACTTGTTTAGGTGAGGAAAAACCTAAAGGCTTGTCCCACATTCTGCTGTGGACATCCACGTGCACTTTGTCAGCCTTGAAAGCGCTTCACCGGGTCCGTCTCACTGAAAACTGCTCCCAAGAGGACCAGCCATATTCCAGAAGTCACTGGAAGGAGACACGGAACACCCATCTGTTTGCTGAAAGGCAGCAGCCGTACCAGCCTCCCCGGCCAGGCTTTAATTGACGCACTTTAATGTGCTGCTGCAGCCCCACATTCTCTGCTATTCCCAGCAGCACCGAGGCGTGCGTCCTCCTAATGCAGCTCTGACAGTCGTCCCGCGCCTGGCTCGCTCTCAAACCACTCTTGCCTCCAGCTCTGGGCCCGCAGTCGCACGCCGGTACCCTACAGAGACTCCTTTTCTTCTAAACAATCTTCAAAACTCGATAATTAATGTGCTAGAACTGCATCAGATACTTGAAGAAGTTGGAAGGCAGAGTTGCCAAACCGTACGGGAAAGCGGCACAGGCAGAGCGGACACTGACCTCCAAGGCAAAGATGAAACTGGACAGTGAGCAGCAGCCACCCTCTGCATGACACAGTGCCAACGTGCACCCCAGTCACTTCATCATCTGCAAACTGAGACAGCTCAGGGCACCCCGAGTGCTCCTGTGGCAGGGCAGAGTCAGACAGCAGTGGCAGGACTCGGCTGCCTCGCTCCGGGCAGCTGGTCACGCCAGGCTCCCGCTCCACTCGCTGGAGAGACACGGGCAGTTTCACTCCAGAGCTCAGGTGACCAGTTTTTGGGTGCACTGAGTCACCCTCCAGACAAACCTCCTTCTCCCATCAGCTGACCCCAAACACTCATATCCAAAGGCAGGTGAAACACGTCCCACTTGAGCTGCAGCTTCCACAGCACCACAAGAGCTTTGTAGGTGCATCTGTGTCCCCACTTTATTCTCCCCTGGTGCATCCTCTCCAGCTCCTTCAGACAGATTCTGGGGAACCCCAGCTCCCCATCTGCTGGGAGGAGGTTTGGTTTTCCCAGGGAACCCTTCCCAAACTCTGCCCACACGATGCAGAGTGCAAACACCTTTATGTGCTCTGGCTAAAGGGCAGGAAACTGACCCTTGTACTTACACCTCCAATTTCATTGCAAATCTTTAATGACCAACACTCTCAGGAAGAGCATCTGCACTCCCACCACCTGCACACGATGACCAAGTGGTGTCCATGATCAGAGCTACTGTGGCCACACGCTGCAGGCTTCAGCCTGCTTCCCCAGAACAAAGCTCTTCACCTCACCTGGATGGACACTGGAAACACTCTTAACACACCTGTCCCACACAAGGACCAGGTCTTTTCTCCAGCACCTCAGCATGATGATAACCCCATACCCAAACTGCAGCTGCCTGGACCAACAATTGTCCCCAACACGGGTCGCAGAGGCCACTGGGATAATGAGAAGCAACAGCAACATCTCACCGTCATCAGGACACGTGCTGTATGAGAATCCAATACTTCAGGATAACGTCCAGAGAGGTCACCAAGCATTTTGGTAAAGCCAAAGGGATCCCAGTGAGACCCTCCTCAGTGGCAGACACTCAGGCTGCCCCGGGATCCCCTGCCCATCCTCTGAACACTGCTGACAAGAGCAGAGCAGAGCTGGGCTCAGCTCCCCCCGCTCGCAGGCAAGCGCTGCGCTATTTTTGAGCGCAACATGTCAGTTCCACTGGGTGTGGGAGTTTGTTTGTGTGGGCTCGTATGATTCGACTACTTTGAGACTTGGCTGAAGCCACATAATTCCCTTTTTATGGAACCCCTTTGATGGCCATTTAACAGAGAGGGTGAGGTTTAGCCTCAACTAGAGACTTGGGGTCAGAGTTACTCGAAAAAGAGACATAATGACTAATAATGAATCAGCCTTCGGTGGTTTCTTCATTGAAGTGTTAAAGCAGCACATTAAACCCCTGGACTGGGATCAGCAGAGAGGGCCTGTCTGTAATAACGAGTACAATGGTTTAACTAGAGAATTCCCAAACCCTGGGCAAGCTCCAAAGGGAGACACTCGAGTCAGTTTAACCCTTGGTCGTGTCCGCTCAGCTGAAGGCAGCGCCTTGCTCGTGCCGTGCCGACGACAGCGCTCATCACGCTCGTGAGGGGAAGTCACAGCTCACACGAGAACCTCTTCAGCCAGGGAGAACTTCCACCACATACTTCTACTCTGCTGGTAACGCTGGAGCAACTTCCTAAAGCTTTACTTTCGTGGGGGAAAAACATAAGGACGTTACACAACCGTCTTGACGAGAGCAGGAAGGGGCGAGCTGCTTGGGCCAGCAGATCCCTCCAGCAGGCACAAAGGGCTGATATGTGACCCAGCGAGAGCTCGTGGGGGAAGAGGAGTTTGGCTGCTGCTTCCCTGTGAAAATATCCAACACCCAAGGAGCCCAGTCTCCCAGCAACACACTGCTGCTCCCTTATTTCCATCTAACAATTCCTCCTTCAAGCACAAATGAGAACAGAGGCTCTAGAAGCCCTAATCAGGCTCCACAGCATCCACAAAATCTTTGTACCGAGAAAAGAGACACTGGTTTTTGTGTCACAGCCTTTCCTCTTCCCACTCCTGTCAGCAGCTATGACTTTTCCTCACAGGGGCCATTTCAGTACCTGCCCAAAGACTCCACCATCTTGTTGACCAGTGTTTCCTCTGCTCCCACAGCTTGGTCTTGTCTCCTGGGGTAGCAGCCCCAAAGCTCCAGCACAGCAAACGTCTGGGAGGAAGAGGACACTGGACAGGGGGTGGGAGGCAGCTGGGTTGAAGAGGTACAAACGATGGACCCACCTCACCCCTGATTAAGCCAATAATGACCCAGCTGAGAAGCAGGTACTAGTTACCTAAGCAGGTACTAGTCACCTTGGCTCTTTCAGACTGTTCCCCCTGCCCGACCAGCCCCAGGCCCATTCATTCACCCTGCCCCTGCAGGATCACCACCACTGCCAGCTACCTCTCCTGGCCCCGTTTCCACGTGTCTGTACTGTCAGACCCATCAAGAAGCAGCCTGGCCTCCAATTTAATCGTATTCCTGCATTAATCTCTTGGTAATCGTGTGTTATTTGCTACAGCAAGGAAAATGTTGTAATGAAACATATAATGCCAGTGCTTCAGCCTGCAGTGATACCGTTAATGCCTCTGGGAGGTTTAGGAGACTCCCTCTTATCCCCAGTGTGGCATCTACACTTTGCCAAAGTCCCTTTCTAGCTTTTAGGCTTTTCCTAAATCTCCCCACCAAAGGAGAACTAAACCACAACTCTTTTGCAGCACACAAGTGACGAGAACAAGGGCCACGTGAGCAGCAGCGTAAGAGATGCCCGAGGAATCAGCGATCCGCAGCCATCAGCCTTTCTAACTTCCCAAGAGAAAGAAGAACCAGGACAGGTGAAGCATCAACACTGAAGAGGAGAATGATGATGAAGAGGTGACCAGGCAGTGCCCTGGCACAGCTCATTACCAAACACGTGGCACCACTATTGACCAACTTCTGCCTGACAGGACAACGATGAATCACGGCACCCGGCCCCCGCGGAGATTATCGCGCTGGAGGACGCGAGCTGTGGTCATCCCATGGCCACGTGCCTCGCTGCTGCACGCTGCAGGGAGGGAAGAGCAGGACAGAGCAGCCACCAAGAGCTTCCCACCCAGCAGGCTGAGGCAGCTTTGCATTTAAGGAGGAAGAAATCTGGACATGTCATCACAGCTCCTTGAGCCTCCCGCATCCAGCGGCGGACGGAGCCCCGTGCCTCCCAGAGCAGCAGAGCCCAGTCACCCACCACCTCCACCAGCTGGATTTTCACCCTGGTTTTAAGTGCCACAGTGCCCACCTCCAAGAATTCCAGTGCAAAATCTGTTCTGCTGGTGACTCCAACCATAGGAACTAGGCCAGTTCTTTCACGGAAGGGAACATCCTCTCCAGGTAAGAGCAGAGATTCCTCCTGTTCTCCAGAAAAGGCTCAGCTCCTTAAAAACCTAGAGGAAAAGTCAGCTTGACTCTAGCCTTTCTCCAGTTGTGCTTGTGATGGTGGGAGAAGGGCCATGTTCTGCCATGGATTAAAGCACCACGGTCTTGGGTCACTACCCAATAAAACAAGTCCAGGTAGCCCCTTAAACAGGATGTCATCACAATCACACACAACTAGTCACGCTTGTTCCTGCCTCTGCCCAGCACTTAAAATGCCCAGGAACTCAAAAACAAGTTGACAACCACCCTGGAAGAAGGAAAGACAGCAGAGCAGGGAGATCACTGGACTCGGGAGGTAGCCAGGTTCTCCCAGGACTGTGAATTCTTATCTCTGAGAGAAAAATGGAGGTGGAAATTAACACTCATCTCCCAAGGAAACGCTCGATACGCACGGCACAAGGGCTCCAACTCGCAGAATAAGGGAAGGTTTAATGTTTGCAGCAACATACGAGTCACAACAACATCAGAGGGGCAGCTGAACCAAGGCAGGTCTGCTCTGGCTGCTCTGTAGCTAGCAGAAGGGAAGGAGCAAGGACAGCAGAGAGAGCTCTCAGCACCACACAGGAGCCACAGCCTTCCCTCTCCTCCCTCCTCCTCCCCAGCAGCTCCCAAAGACTGAAACACAACTTCCAAAGACTCCGGGAACATAAGGTGTGTGCTCCACAGAGCATTCACCAACCCTCTCCCTTCACGTTCACTGATCAACCTCTATGAAAAAAAGGGGCATTAAGAACAACTCCAGTGTGTGAGCAGAGCTGGAACTCTGACAAAGTCACCTGGCCAATTTAGAAATGGAAGTTGTGTGGGAAACAGGAGGTCACCCGGGAGATCTTCACCACAGAAACAAGAAAGGGTTTCTTGTGAGAGATGAGAAGAGACAAAGGGAAGGGGGAGAGAAGGCAGGAAACAGAAAAGGAGAGATAACCTGCAGGTGCCCAGTTAATCCCAGTCAGAGAAGCAGCCCCAGTCCCTGTAGAGCCATCAGAAGGGCTCCCTGTTACAGAGCACGAGATTCCAGCTCTGCACAACCAGGCACTGAATGGAAATTGCCAGCGTGGTCAATACATAAATTGTCTCCTGTTCCCCTCCATTTCACCAGCTCCAGCAGAGACAATGATGAGCACAGGCCTCCTGCCCTTTGGGGTGATTAACATTCCCCTTCGTTAGTGCCCCCAGCACTGCTGACCCACATCCAGGTTGTGAAATCCAGCTGGGAGCCCACTGCAGCGTTCTGTGTCCCCAGCGCCCGGCGCGCACAGCACACGCTCTCCTCCCCTCTGCAAACAAAACACCGTCCTGGATTTCAAAACAGCCAGAAACACCCCGGTCCTTCCACCCAAACCAGGCACCAAACCATTCACTGCTCTTCTGTTTTTAGGGAAAAGGGGATGGCAGCCAGGAATGCTCAAGCTGTTATCTTCACATGTCCTCTCAAAGTCCGCTTGACCTGGAAAGGTCTGTAGGAAAGGACAGCAGGCTCCACGCCTCACCCAGAGACCACCTTTAAATTCAGACACAGCAACGAGCACGAGCCCATGGAGTTATTAACCTCACCTTCTTGAGAAGGTCTGAAGAGACAAGGGACGATGTGTTTTCAAGCTCAGACAGAGGTTTGCACTGGAATTCCTTCTGAGGCGTCAGACAGGCAGTTCCCAAGGAGGGACTGTGACAGGCAAAGCAGCTCTTCCCCAGGAGAACGCGCCACGGGGTCGGGTTTGTGCCACGGGGTCAGGTTTGTGCCGGGATCTGGTCGCTGTATTTGAACACTGCCCGAGTCCGCTCAGCAGCCACCACCAGGAGAGATCACCTCTGGGAAGAGCTGCCAGCAGCTGGGCTGCGTCTGCGTGTGGTGCTGAAAGAATTCTTTCAGATGGCTGAATGGGACCGTTCTGCCAAGGCTTTGCTTTCTTCCAAGTCCTTTCCATTAAGTCAAACTATTAAAAGTATCACTGGGATGGAAACGAGCTCTCAGTAACGTGATTTGGTGTTCCCACTGCCACTCAAACAGCTTTCCCACACAGACCAGCCCTTTCCAACGTGTTCTACACCAGTATCTCCACCTCAGACCTCACGAGTCCCAGAGCTTCAGACGAGCAGCTCCCCTCTCCCTTCCCCGAGTCAGGAGCACCGGCCCCATCAGAGAAGGGAAAGTACTGAAACGACAGGTTTGCAGGCAAAACCCACTCCATTTGCTCACACTCCTCTTCACGAGCTGGGATTTGAAAGGAAACCTGACCTCAGAGCTGAGAAAGCTTCCAGGTCAAGTTTCAGCTCCCAGCTATTCCCGCTGGGCCTGCCAGACACCGGCACAGCCGGCAGCAGCTCCAGCACAGGTATTTCCCCAGCTCCCAGAGCGCTCGAGCTCGGCGGGATCACGCTGCTCCTCGCAGCAGCGGCACAGGGAAGCGTGTGAGCACCACAAACCACCACTGCAGGAGCTGCAGGAGCTCCCACTCTGCGAGGCCCAGCCACAGAGGCAGCTGCTGACCCTCCCGTCCCACCAGAAAAGAGCCAACGAACCGCCCTGGCTCCCTCCGCGGCAGAACAAATGAGGACAAGCTGCTGTTCAGCAAAGCACGAGATTTCCAAGCTTCCCATCTCCTTCCATCATCCACCAACAACGTGTAAAACCCAGCCTTGGCCCTGTCAGTGTCAAACAGGATCCCCAGATCAAGTTTCTGGGCCATTTTCCCTTCAGAGAAATCAACTGTGCAAAAAGAGCCTCTCCGCTGGGGTATTTTGGAGTTAGCACCCCACGAAAGAAACCTGAACTCAAGCAGGGAGGAGCACAACTTACAGGAGCTCTCTGTCCTCCAAAAGATCAGCCTCCTGCGTGGGAAGCACCTGAACTTACAGCCCCTGCTTCTCTCAGCTGTCTAATGGGGAACACGGTGGCCAAGCTCTGCAGCGGCTGAGGCGCAGGTGAGACTGCAGCATCCAGCACTCCAAGGCACACAAAGAGATGGCAGCTTATCCAGACAGGCAAACGGAGCCCCATCCTAGAACTGCCCAGGAGATGTCCAGTAACTGATGCTCAAACAGCCCCTGGAATTCATTTTACCCAGTTACCTGGACAAGAAGCCAGAGTCTCCACAGAGGAAAGCAGCTGTGGATTTACACCAACCTTTCCACGGGAGGGAACTCCCAGAAGCCACAGGAGGACCAGGAAACCGACAGTGGACTCCTCAGAGGTGGGCTCACAGCTGGACCCCAGCATCCTCAAGGGCTTTTCCAACCAGAAGGATTCGGTGCAAGCGCAGGAGCCAACCCCACCTTCACAGCCTCCGTCTGCAGCGCTCCCCGGCGCTACAGGGGCAGCCCAGGGCAGGGCCGTGTTCCCCTCCCCGCCGCCTTCCCACACCCCAGCTCTGCCCCCAGCACCGCTCCCAGGAGCACACACTGGGGTTGCCCCCAGCCGCCTGCACTGGCCCCTGCAGCCAGGGCAACCATATTCCAGCAGCGCTTGGCCCAGGCCCGCAGGCACACGGGCCGGCTGGGGATGGTCCTGTGCGGGGACAGGAGCGGGACTGGAGGGTCCCTTCCCACTCCCAGCGCTG
>NW_010297711.1:15259-15476 GCF_000700745.2 Antrostomus carolinensis | reverse complement strand
CCTTCGGTCTGCGTGGGGAGTCCCGGTTGGGTTCGGAGCCTCGTTGAATGTTGGCGTTTCCCTGCCATGGGTTTTGTTGTCTCCGCTGGATTTTGGCAGCGTGCTCAGGTCTGCTCCCGTTATCTCACGTCAGAAACGTCTCCGCGGGTGGCACGCGGGACCGGTTTGGGGAGCGCTGGCCCTGTTGTGGCGGGGGGCGGGCGGGGGGGGGCGGGGG
>NW_010297711.1:10139-15222 GCF_000700745.2 Antrostomus carolinensis | reverse complement strand
GGTCTGGGCCTGGAGCTCTTCTTGAGATGCCTGCATCCCGCTACAGTCTTTGGGGTGATTTCTTTGGAAAGAAGGAAAGTAAGAGGGGCTGTAGAGGTTGTGGGGTCTCCTTCTGTGGGGATGTTCAAAACCCACCTGGACACCATCCTGTGCAACCTGCTGGAGATGGACCTGCTGTGGCAGGGGAGATGGACTGGATGATCTCCCGAGGTCCCTCCAGCCCCCACCACTCTGGGGTTCTGAGATTATGTAACACGAATTTAAAAGACGGCGTGGTGGAGGGAATGTAAATTCAAGGATTTGTTTCATCTGTCTTGCGGTGCAGGAACAAAGGCCGCTCAGTGGGCTCAGAACGGGGCAAATGTAAAGCCAAAAAAAGGAGAGGGCTTTTCCCGCTCGTGTGGCTGCTCCGTGAGGTCTCCTGCCACAGCGAGCTGTTGAATTAGTGGAAGTGAGCGGG
The DNA here is from genome assembly GCF_000700745.2 of Antrostomus carolinensis. Classification (NCBI taxonomy): domain Eukaryota; kingdom Metazoa; phylum Chordata; class Aves; order Caprimulgiformes; family Caprimulgidae; genus Antrostomus; species Antrostomus carolinensis. The sequence goes on along the minus strand of NW_010297711.1, from coordinate 14,762 downwards.
GTGAAGAGGGTCGGGGTTGGTACGGGGGATCCGTCGGTGCGCGCAGGGCTGGCACAGGCTGTGGTGGTGCCTTAGCCCTGTGTGCCAGGGCTCCAGCTGGGGAGGTCAGGGTGGTCCTGCTGGGGTAAGACCATCTCATGTCCATTCCCATGGGATTCCTGCAGCTCTTCCTTGTTTGTGCCTCTGATGCCGGCTGCGGTGGAAGACCCAAGGGACCAGGGACTGTGGTGACGTGGTCTGGTGCTGCTTGTGATTCCCCTCCTGTGGGACAGAGGAGCTCCCAGCTGGCGTACAGCTGTGCCAAACCTGGGTGTTGTACCAAACCTGGGTGTTGCTCCTGGGTTTCTCATGGGGCCACCTCCACAGGCAGAACGCGGGTGGTGGCCAACCCTCCCCGCTCCCTGTGTCCCTGCCCCTTGCACCTCAGCTCCCTCCCTGCAGGGAAGTGGAGCTGCTCCCGCTTCTCCCCAGGGTGCTGGGTCTGTGTGTCCCTCCCCGAGTGCTGTCTGTCCTCACCCACCTGCACCCCGGACTTGTGTAAGCTGATGGTGAGCACGTTGGCGTTTCGGTCGTCTCTTAGCAACTTCACTCGTGGTGGTGCGTGTTTTCTCCTGCTGCTCAGAGGAGGGTGTGAAAACAGAATTCTCTCACAGGCAGCTGCGAATGGTCAGGGCTTCCTGCGGCTGGAGGGCGGCTGGGCGGGGGGAAGAGTGGAGTGTGACCAGGCCCTAGCAGGCAGCCGTGGCCTGGCTTCCTCAGCATCACGCAGGGCTGGGTGACGGGGCTGGAGGCTGGGTGTCCTCAGGGGCTTTGCCAGATCTCACCACAGACCCATCCTTCTGGTCCATGCTCACCTTCTCCCTCTTTTTTTCCAGCTGTGGATTTGGCGGAGCAGGAATCCCACAGATTTCCTGATCTTGGCCGCATTCCCCACTTACCTGTGGGTTAAATCCTGCTCCTGGTGAGCAGCGCGCTGTGACCATGTGATGCTGTGAACACACGATAAGTTAGCGAGTGTATGTGAGAGACTGATTGAGCAGTGGGGTAATTAACCACTGGATGAGCTTTGCTGGAGATGTTATCATTCCTTGAAGCGCCTGAGTCTGGAAGGGAATATCCTAAACTGCGTGTTTTGGGCTTGATACAGAAATTGCTGGAAGAGGGTTTTTGTTTGTTGGGTTTGTTTATGTTTTGGATCCAAAGACCAAGATTCTGTGACCCTAACGACTGCTTCTGGTCCTGAAGTCTGTTATGGAAGTTGCCAGTGAAATCCCAAATTCAACTTCCTGACGCTGAGTGCTGGATATTGCAGGAATTGCTCATGTCCACTTACCAGGTTCTTTTCTGCTGGCAATTCCTTCATTTTTAAAGGGAAAAGGAAGGGGCCGCGTCCTTTCTGCAGTGGTAGTGCTGTGCCCGAGCCAGAGCCCGGGTTGCTGTGGCTCCAGTGCAGGTTTTCACCTTCAGAGGAGTGTGGTGGGTCGGAGTGGGAGGTGTTAGGGAAGGCGTGTGGTACAGAAACCTCGTGGTTTTGTGGCTCATGCTGCAGACGGCATCACCAAGGCGGGAGATGAGGCGGGTGTTGGGTGGGCTGTGGCAGCCGGGAGCCCTGCGGGGTCCGGGGGGAAGGAGCCTTTTCCTGGAGGAATGAGAAAAGTTTGGAGTCAGTGACGGGATGAAACCGGCGTGGGGACAGGGCCTGCGGCTGCTCACCCATCATCCTCCCCTGGGCCCAGGCGAGGAGCTGCGTGGTGTCGCTGCGGGAGGAAGGGGACATCTGCTCTATCTGCTTTATTTTGGTCTCCTTGTAGCCAGAGCTTCACGTAGAGGCTGTGGCAGGGGAGGCTGTTGGGCACCCGGGGCTGGGGGAGGCACAGGGGCTGGCTGGTCGCCAGCCTCAGCTGAATCACAGGCAGGACCCGGTGATTTTCAGTAGTTTCTAACCACCAAATCTGGACAGATTTTCAGGGGGCTAGCAGAAAGCGTTTCCCTCATCCCAGGCTTGTTTCTTTGCCAAATTTCGGAGACTGCTGCAAGCTGCTGAGCTCTGTGAAAGATTTTTATATATGCATAAAGAAAAATGATATATGCAACTTCAGTTCTGAGGCTGGTACACCCCTGCTTGTGCTAAATGTGACCTCTAACTGTGTGACTCTGGAGCAGACTACAGATGGAATTATATTAATAGAATTTGTAATTAGAACAGTAATTACACAGCGCTTAATTTCTTTCATAGAAGTGAATTTCCAGAAGTGACCAAAACGCGGGTTCTAGGCGGGGAGAGCGACGCTGACGGCGCAGGGGAGTTACCCGAGGGACGCGCGGGACGGGGACTGCGGGTTGCGTGGGGCGGCAGGAGCCAGCGCGGCTCCACGGACACGCAGGAGAGAGCGAGCCAGGAGGATGGAGGTAGGGAAGGAGGATCATGGTGAGGGGCTGAGGAGATGGTCGCACAGAGGTCGTCTGTGGGCATAAAGTAACGAAGGGCAGGAGGGAGGCGGTGGGAGATGGATGAGGAGAAGTAGGTGAGATCCCTCAGCAGAGCTTTGGTCACGTGGCAGGCGTTTTTTCCTGCTGTTGGCTGTCATGCACAAGTCTTGCCGCCCACCTAAAGGCTCAGCCCTCAGGAAAAGCCTGGAGAAAGTTTTCAGCCGTGGTGAGAAGGCTTGGCGGCCAGGTAGCAGGAGCAGGAATCCCTCTGAATGAGGGTGGTCAGAGTTTTACCCAGAGTGTGTGTTCTTCCCTTTATTGTCCTTTCACACCCCTCCAAGACACTTCTAAACTCGGTTTGGCTCCTTTCTGCATTTTAAGAAGCGGGATTAGTTTGGAAAAAACTTTCCTCTATGTTTTTCAGCCGTTGCTTCTCTGGCAGAAGCCCGGGATGAGAGGAGCCCTGGAAGAGGATGTGCTGCGAGCTGGCTGGCGGTTACCTGGGGCTCTGCGTCCGGCTTTCGCTGCGCAGGAGTTACCTTTGAGTGTTGGCCTTGCATTGCTTCGGGTCTCACTGGCTTTGAGAGCAGGATGGACTGTTGGGTCACTTGGAATGAACCCTTTCATCCCAGGATTTTATAGGTGGTTCGGGTGTATCTTTGAGATACGGTCACAGTCTGGGGCCTTGCTACCTCAGGAGTTCTGCTCCATGATTAGACATCCTGCTGTTAAGAATTAACATCATTTTTTTGATAGGCATCTCCAAGATCCTGGATTTTTTGTGTTTCTCTAAGAGTAGGTAGTCCTTTGATACCGAGTATTCTTGTGCTTAAAGCCACTTGTAGCAGTTAACGAGGCCACTTCTCTGTCCTTTTTCTGATGAGTTAAACTGGCTGAACCTCGTTGTTTCATTCAGTCCCATAAGTTCTCCAGCTCTGTTCTGCGTCCTTTTCCAGCGTCTTTGGAAACGGGTTCCTGATGCTCTGATTCACAAAGCAAACTCAGAGGCAGGAGTTGCCATCGATGCGTTATCTCCTCGAGGAAGATAAGACTGAAGCTCACTGGAGTCCTCCCAGCCTCCTGCCTCGGTTCTGGGGAGCCCGGCGCTGCCAGGCCTCGCGCAGGGTTCGCCGGCATGTCCTTGCTCAGCTGAATCAGCCTCAAGTAAATTACACCCTTTGGGAAGGAGAGTGTTCTGCTTAGCAAGCTCTTTCCTGCTAATTCCATGACCTCTGCAGAATTGCCCTGTTTATGTGTGCCTGTGAGTTCCCAAAGGCTTGGAAACCACAGGGAACAGTGGTGGGGTGCGGCGGGAGGAGCTGTGCTCTGTCTCCTCCAAGAGCAGCAAACTCCAGAGCCATCAGCACATCCCTGCTCTGGGGCTGGAGCCGGGCACCCCACATGGCTGTGTGTCTTCTGCCATGCTACCCCTTCTGCGTGCGGGGTCGGGACAGGGCTCCTCTGGCACTGGAGTCTTGAGCTTTGCTGGAAACCAAGTGCAGAGCTGGTTGAAAGAACACAAATGTTCTGATCACAGGTTTCATTTGGGTGGGGAGTGCTGGGGTCTCAGGGCAAAGACTCCCAGGAGAGACACCTGAGGGTGCTTGGAAGTGCTTCTCCTTAGGTGCTCGCAAGGAGAAGCCCTGGCTCCTCCAACACAGCCTGTGTCCTTGCCTGGCAGAGGAGTCGGCAGGGCTGGCATTGCTCAGCATCTCCCACAGCTGCTGCCTGACCTGAGTGGCACGAGCAGAAAGATCTGCTTGGGGAGAGTCCTGGAGCAGGTCCTGGTGCGAGGGGAGACCTTGGGAGCGATGGGCAGAGCAGAAACATGGCTGGAGGAGGCCAGTAGCGCGCTGGGACAAATACATCCCCCATTTTTGTGACATTTTATATTGCGGCCCAGATCATCTGGAGCCACCTTTGCCAGATGCAGTTCTTACCTCACAGAGCTTCCAACTCAAGAACAAGGTCTTGTGGAAGAGTCAGAAAATCAGAAAAAGAAATGGCTTGATGCTGTGATTGACAGGAGTTGGGAGAGATGATGGAGCTGGAGCAGGAAGGCTGGAGGATGATCTTGGGGCTGAGGTCTGAGTAGGATGAAGCTGCAGGTGCTGTGGTGAGGGAAGAGGTGGTTTCTGGTGCTGCAGGGGCAAGAACTCTGACATTGTGGCTAAAGAGAAGATGGGAGGTGGA
>NW_010297711.1:0-10100 GCF_000700745.2 Antrostomus carolinensis | reverse complement strand
GGATTTGGATGTGGCCTCACTGAGGGCATTGGAGGTGTCTGTGGCTGCAGGTTCACAACTGCCTCAATCCAACACAAGTGTGGTTGCTGCTAGAAGGGGCAATGTGGCCCTTCCCTCCTGGCAGCTCCTCGCCTGACCTCCCTTTTGCCATCGCCGGTCGCTGCACAGTGAGCTGGTTTTTTTTTAAACCCAAGCTGTGTGTTGGGCTTTGGTTGGATCAGTTTCCAGTTGCTCACCGGGCTCAGGATGTGACCGCGTGCTGGGAGCGTGGGCACGGCGAGGAGGTGGCGATGCACAGTCAGGGCTGGGGGGGAGGCAGAAGGGACCCGTGTCTTGCTGATTCTGAGCTAAATACCCTGGTTGTGACGGCAGCAGCAGTGCGGTGCCCGGGGAGGAGTGCAGGGACCACTGTGTGAGGGATGCTCTCTCCCAGCGTGTCGCTGGGTGTCAGCAGGTTTTCCTCAGCTCGGTGTGGTTTCCGCGTGGTGTTTAGTCCCTGGTGGTTCTCTTCCCTTGTTCAATCTTCCTTTACCCAACGGAAACTCGCAGCTCTCACCATTTCTCCCAGCAGGGAGTTTCACAGTTTGGTTGTACAGAGTCTTTTCCTTGTTCAGGGACAGTTCTGCACCTGACCGGCGCTCCAAGCAGCGATGTCCTGCTGACCGGGTCTGTTGGAACAGGGGTGGCTGTGGTGACCCTGTCCCCAGGAGCTGCCTCAGCATTCAGTGCAGGATGAGACCTGGGTTTGTGGCTGGGACTGCTGCTTGTACTTTCCCTCTGTGCTTGGGCTGAACGGCCAGGGCTTTGCCTGGTGAGGACCCAGGAGGAGAAATGTGAATGTGGTTAGTTTTTTGGCGGTTGGTTTGTGAATAGTTGATCTTGCCATCTGCTCTCAGGAGGTTTCCTGGAGCTCTTGATGCAGCGTGTCCACTTCCTGTGCTGAGACCTTGGGGTCTGGGGCAGCGCTGGGCTCTCACCTCCTCTGGAGGCTCATCACATTGAGGATTAAAGGCATTTGTGCATCCAGGCTGGCTGTTCAAAGCTGATGATAGGACGTTTGGTTAATTTGGGTGGCCAAACTGGGTTTAAATTATGTCTTATCTGGACCTTAAACTGTGTTTCCAGATGGGCTGGCTGATGTGAAATGGGTCCCACCTTCTCTCCTTGTCAGTAGACCCTGGGAAGGACTGGGTTGTTCTGATCCCCTGGGCAGTGAGGTGGCAGCCCTTGAGCTGAAACCCCAGTCACACTCTTGGCTGCTGGTGAGCATGAGGGCAATGGCCAGGAGTTCCAAAGAAGCAGCAATGGGTTGATGGGCTGATGGAAAAGCCTAAACCCAGCCACGTGCCCATGATCAGAGCTTTTAAGCTTGGTGAGCACTCCAGTAATCCCAGCATGTTTCTATTGCATCCCTCACTGGGCAGGAGGAGTCCTTTCTCTCTTCGTGATCCCACCTTCCTACTTTGGCATCTGATTTGTGTCAAATCCTCCCCCAGGACTTTCTGCAAGTCAGAGCTGCACGATGTGAACAAACCACGTCCGTTTCATTTCTGCCTACAGTGCCCTGCACGAAAAACAACTGTTGTCTTATTTCCCTCTCCTCCTCCTGCAGTGCTCTGGGCTGCACTAGCAGGGCCGATTCCGGTGGGTTTTCTGAAGTGTTGTAGTGAGACCAAGGAGCCTCCCGAGGCAGGAAGGCTGAAAATCAAGGTAATTGTAGTCTGCTTCCTTATTGAAAGGGGTTCATATGATTAAGCCCTGTTCCTCTGTCTCTCCTCGCCTCTCCTGCCTCAGTGACTTTCAGACCTGCTGTCCAGTTTCAACCAAACCTGGCAAACCCCTGCTCTTCCCAAATTCCTACAAATCCCAAGAAAACAGGTATCTAGAGAGAACAGAGTGACCCAGCTCGTGCCACGCCGAGCGAAGGGGACGTTTGCCTCTCCCTCAGTGGCTCAGTGCCGTGGGGCTGCATCTCGGCACTGGAACCTCTGGCTTGTGTGAGTCACTCGAGAAGCTCTTCCCTGGGGTTATGTGTGAGATCTTGTTCTTTCCATGTGATCTGCGTGGTGATGAAATCCACCCAGTCATCGAGAGTGCTGCACCTCACTCACAGCTCACCGCCTGCTGCCCCCGAGATCCTGGTCTTGTCGTGCTGATCCTGTCGTCCTGGAGGGTCAGGAGCTGCTGGCTTTGGGCTTCTCCTCTCATTTCTTCACTTGCCAACAAGGGGCAATGGGGAAAACTGGGGACATTTTTTTTTTTAAGCTGAGGTTCTGCTTAAATATGAGGAAAAACTTCTTCCCTGTGAGGGTGCCAGAGCCCTGGGACAGGCTGCCCAGAGAGGGCGTGGAGTCTCCATCTCTGGAGATGTTCAAACCCACCTGGACACCATCCTGTGCAACCTGCTGGAGATGAACCTGCTTTTGCAGGGGGATTGGACTGGATGATCTCCAGAGGTCCCTCCCAACCCCACCAGTCTGTGGTTCTGTGGTTCTGTGGTTCTGTGGTTCTGTGGTTCTGTGGTTCTGTGGTTCTGTGGTTCTGTGGTTCTGTGGTTCTGTGGTTCTGTGGTTCTGTGGTTCTGTGGTTCTGTGGTGGGGAACGTGGGCTGTCAGCCCCTGACGCTCGCTCCTGTAGCACCTCTGTTGCTCACTTGCCTCCTGCTGTTGGTTTTTTTTGGACTGCGTTAGCTCAGCAGTGACTCCTGCGCTCAGTGACAAGGGTTTTGCCTTCCAGATCAGCCTCTGGCGAGTGTGTGGCCCTTCCCCAGCCCCCGGGTGAATGAGTGGAGGTGAATGGAGTGAATCCACGAAGGAAGTGGTGCTGCTGGCTGGCGGGGCCGGTGGCCAAGGGGTGGTGGGTGCTGCAGGGTGGGAAGCCCAACGGCACTTGTGTGTGGGAACAGTCAGGTCTGAGTCTGCTTCTCCTGTTACTGTTTTCTCAGTACAGTGGAACCTTCTGATCGGGCTTCTCCTGCAGAAATTGCTGTGAAAACACAGGACAAAGACAACCCCGCTGCGGGTCTTGGCGTTCATTTAAAAATGAGAGGCAGATGCAGGTGGGGAGCAGACAGAGACAGTGGGACAGCATGGGCTGGCTGGTGGATGTGGGCTCAACATGGCAGTCATCTGACCTGACTTGGTTTTGATGTTTCTGGTGAGGACAGAGGCACAGCAGAGCTCGAAGGAGCAATTTGAGAGAGGATAATAAAGCAGATTTCGGGTTGTTTACAAAGAGCTCTTTTCAAACATGAAATACAAATGGGAGAAAATAGAGAGGTGTTTGCTTGAAATTGAGCAGCTGGGAAGTGGAGATTGCTGTCATGGTTTGGGAGAGGGAAGAGTCATCCCTTGAGCAGTGCAGGGAGGGGAGCTGTTAACGTACGAGCCGTTTGGGAGGGTGAAGACAAGCAGCTTGCAGTTGATGTGACAGAAGAGGAGGACCCGGAGGGGGGATTCAGAGGGAGGGTTGGCCTGCTTGAGAAAGAGAGGTTAGGAAAATAATTTTAGCAGCAACAGCGGCAGCAGCATTCTGGTGGAATATGGATGAGGCACGATTTTATGTGTTCTGGGCAATTTTGGGGGCAGGGTAGTTGGTGCAGCATGGGAGCCTGGGGTCTTTGGGTGGCCAGGTGATACAGGCTATGCTTCAGGGACTGTGACTTGTGTGGCTCTGTAGGGGTTTAGGGACAACCAGGACATGGAGAGGAGAGGAGGGTTGGGCCCATGAACTCTGTTCCCTGTAGCAGTGTCTGACTTGTGTCCTTCACTGACAGACAGGATCTGAGGGATGTCCCCAGTCACTGAGTAGCCAGGGCTTGGGGGAAGAGGGGACAGGGCGGGGGTTAGTAGCAGCTCTCTTTAATCGTGATGAGCTTGGGCTTGTGGGTACACACTTGAAATGCTGGAGGGGGAAATAAGCTGAGACTTCATTTTGGACAGGAGACAGTCCAGGAATAGAAAGGCAGAACTATGAATCATCAACATGGAGCTGAGAGATGGTATTAAATTAAAACATAAGGTTGGCTGGAAGAAGCACGAAGGGAGAAAAGAAGGTGCTGTGGGCACAACCATGTGAGACACCTGAGAAGCAGAACTGGGAGATGGGGGTGAGGACAATCTTTCTGAGGCTGGCGGAAGAAGCGGTAGAGAACTAGCAGGAGAACCAACAGGATAAAAGAACTGCTGGGACCAACGAGGACAAGGTGTCACGGACAGTTATGTTCCTGAAGATGTAGCTGGCAGGATCCAGAAGAGCCCAGAATCTACATGTGAGGAGCAAAAACCTTGTGCAATCCCCCAGTGAGACCGGAAAGGGCCCTGGGAGATCATTTACCCACCTTCCTGCCTCGGGTCGAGACGTCTGTCCTTCCTGAGCAATGTTTGTCCAACCAGCTTTTAAAGGGCTGTCAGTGGCAGTACATCCTGCCTGATGTAGCTGGCAGGATCCAGAAGAGCCCAGAATCTACATGTGAGGAGCAAAAACCTTGTGCAATCCCCCAGTGAGACCGGAAAGGGCCCTGGGAGATCATTTACCCACCTTCCTGCCTCGGGTCGAGACGTCTGTCCTTCCTGAGCAATGTTTGTCCAACCAGCTTTTAAAGGGCTGTCAGTGGCAGTACATCCTGCCTTCCCGGGAGGCTGGAGGTCGGACAGAGATGGGTTTGATGGTTGGACTGTTAGGTGGGTAAGGAACTGGCTGGATGGCTGTATCCAGAGAGGCACAGTCAAAGGCTCAGTGTCCAGATGGAAACCAGTAATGAGTGGTGTCCCTCCAGGGTCCATACTGGGACCAGTACTATTTAATATCTCAGCAGCTTGTGGATGACACCAGCTCAGTCGTGCAGCTGACAGGCTAGAGGGACGGGATGGCATCCAGAGGGACCCTGACAGGCTGGAGGAGTGGGTCCGTGTGAACCTCATGAAGTTCAGCAAGGTCAAGTGCAAGGTCCTGTACCTGGGTCGGGGCAACCACCAGCACCAGCACAGACTGGGGGGTGAATTCGTTGAGAGGAGCTCTGCATAGAAAAGGGATATTGGTAGATGAAAAATTAGACATGAGTCATCAATGTGCGCTTGCAGCCCAGAAAGATCATTGAAGGTCCCTTCCAAACCAAACCTTTCTAGGATTCTGTGAAATCTCTTCCAGTGTGTAACTGGCCTTTTCCTTAGAAAGTTTAACCCAAATCTTTTTTGCTCCCAATTTACTGGGGACAAAGGGAACAGATTGTCCCTGTCCTTTTTGCAGCAGCCTCTTTCCTTGCTTGAGAACTGTAGCTGAATCCTCTTCTTTAGGCTTAATAACTTCCGGTCTTTGTCCGTGACATTTTCCGGTCCTCTCTTCATCTTCATGCTCCTTTTTTTTTCCTTGATCACGTCCCTCTTGAAAAGTGTCACCCGGGGCTGGATGCAGCACGTGGCCAGTGCTGGAGAAAGCACAGAGCAGGACTTCTGCTGCAGGCTTGTCCTGTTCGTGTGATTCCACAGGATTTCTTTGCTCAGAAATACGCTGTTGCTGACCGCTGGTGGTTTGTGAGCCACGCTCATTCCCAGATCCTTTTCTGGTGAGGTGCTGACTAACGTACGCTTCTCTGTCCTGCTCTTGGGCAAATGATTAGATGCTGAGGTGTAGACCCTCCCAGCTGCCCCTTTGGAGTTTAATCCTTTTCAGACAACTCCTCCATTTGAACAAAGCCACACAGGATTCTAGTGCTCGCAGTCACTCTTCGTTTCACGCCACCTGCACTTCTAATAAGCCTACTACTTTCTTCCATCATCTGGTTGGTTAATAAGAATATTGAACCTAGGAGAAACCGTGCCCAATCCAAGCTGATGCTCTTTCCAATTTGTATGGTTGCCTTTGATAAATATTCTCAGAATAGTGACCGAATCAGTGTTGTTCTGAGCCTCTGGCAGGTTTATCCTGCCTTCAGTTAATTCTGAAAATGCCGTGTGACAGAGTCAGGAGCATTACTTAGTGTCTGATGCCGAACATCTGCTGCTCTGCTGTGCTGAAGGTCTGTTACCCCGTTGCAGGAGGAACTGACGTTGGTCTGACACCATTTGTTCCTAATAAATCCATATGTCCTAACGCTCGCCCGTCTTCCTGGGACTTACACGCTGTTGCTTTTTTTAACGTTTTGAAGCAGAGTGATCTGGGAGTTCTGAGCTTCTCTTCTTTTACCTTTTTCCATGCAGTTGCCTTCCATCAGCCGAGACCTCTCAGGGCTTGAGCTCTTCTGAGGTTGCTCCAGACAATTAAGCATCCCAGGGTCAAGTTAATCAAAGTCTGACATTGCAGGTTTTTACTGAAAGCTTAAGTGTATTCTTTGGCTGCTGCTTTTTGTGCTGGACACCTCATGGCTATTTATAGTGGAGACTTTTGCAAAAAGGCAGGAACCACTTTGTCCTCCGGGTCATTTCTCAGATGTTTTTCTGTCCCCTGAGCTGCAGACCGATCTTTTTCATGTTCATTGCTAATGTAGATGAGAATTGCTTCTTGGCTTTGCTGGTTGTTGCCAGTTGCTCTTTGCGTAGCTGTTTAGGGCTCCGTCTGTGGTGCTGATGCCACTCTTTTGTATTTATCCTTGTTCATCTGACCTAATTTCCACATGCATGGCTCCCTGTGCCAGAGACCAGTATGGAGCTCGTGTGAGTTAGCCAAGTTGGTCTCCTCCACACTTATTACTCCTTTGCACCACGATGGTTTCTGTTTGTGCCATTAGCTCCGTTGCTTTGAGGACCTGCCAGCTTTCTGTAATCTTTTTTTTTAATGTTTTTTTCTTTGTGGATTTGCCTCCAGTAAGATCTTGTCTATGGAGTTCAGTAATTTCTGCCTTGGTGGAGTGTCTTGTTTAGAATTTGCTGTCCTTCCTCTGATACATCATAAGACCTTGGCAGGCAGTGTTTTTTCTGCTCTCCCTCTTCTCAACAACACACTTCGGTGGGTTTGGCGAAGGATGCTTTGGTGGTCTGTAAAACGGGGAAATTAAGTTGGAGAGAGTCTAAGGTAACACTGGAGGATAAAAATGGTACGTGGACTGGTGCAAGTAAGAAATGGATGTAGGAGAATCTGCCCAACCCCTTCTGCTCGGGAGCCCAGGCTTGAACATGGGTCACTGGAGAGAGGATTGTGCAGCGTGGCTGGGAGGAGATGTTGTGGTGGAAGGGCACGAGGAGACTGTGATGGTGAGAGGGGAGAGACTAAAATATATTCCTCTAGCAAGGAGAAAGTGCCTGAAATCATGTTGAGCTCAGTCAGCTGAGTTCTGTGGGTTTTGGTTTTTAAAGACAGAATTTGATGCTGGAGCGTCTGATCAGTTATTTTGCTGTGTCTTGTGAACTAATGGAACTCAGTTATCACCCCCGTGTTTAGCTTAACAAATCGTTGGGCTGAAGCGTTTCCCAGACAGACATGCAGGTCAGGCTAAGAAACATCAAGAGGTGGAGAAAGGCAGAACCGTCCCTGTTGGGAGGGACCTTGGGAGGTCTCTAGTGCGAGGTCGGCGTTGCCATCCCAGCAGGTTGCCAAGGGCTTTGTCCAGCTGCAAAGGTCTTGAAGACGTCCAGGGATGGGGTTCCACACCCTTGGCCAACACCTTGCAGTGGTGCCTGATCCACTGTTCCTCAGTCGGCTGTTCCAGTTGTCAGTTCCTCTGGCTCCAGGATTTAGTGTTTAATTCCTAATTTGCATTCATCTGGTTTAAAGTTTGATTATTTTTACTTTTTTCTTTATATTGGACTAAATAAAACTTTGTTACCTGAACATTATTCCCTGAAAAGTTTACTTTTACTTTATAATCAATTATCGTTTGATGTTCTTTTTGGAGAGTTAATCACGTAATGCTCGTTAAATATGTCTTTGTGAGCTCATTTGTTGTGGCCTTCAGATAATTTTTATGGCTCTTCATTACTGAGCGTTCTTAAAATAAATAAAAAATCAGACTATAGGGAGATGCTGTTATTTGACTCAACCAGTTACATTTCCTGTAAATCCATCTCCTTTCTCCACTGACTGTTCAGTTTTTTGGGCTGTTTTGCTTCAGCATTGAGTTGAGGGCTAACGATGAACTCCATCTGCTCTGACCTTTGAACCTTTCCCAGAATCTGAGCCCCCGTCCTACGGGGATGGCTGGTAATCCCTGGTCAAAATACCATCCTAGGGGGATGGCTGGTAATCCCTGGTCAAAATACCATCCTAGGGGGATGGCTGGTAATCCCTGGTCAAAATACCATCCCACGGGGATGTCTGGTAATCCCAGGTCAAAATACCGTCCCACGGGGATGGCTGGTAATCCCAGGTCAAAATACCATCCCAAAGGATGACTGGTAATCCCTGGTCAAAATACCATCTCATGGGGATGGCTGGTAATCCCAGGGCAAAATACCATCCCACGGGGATGGCTGGTAATCCCTGGTCAAAATATTTCACGTAGCTGAAGGCTGCTCTTAGATTTTTCCTTTGTCTCCTCTTTGCCAGACTGAGGAAGCCCATCTCCTCAGTGTCACCATATAGATCAAGCCCCCTGTTGTTGGGCATATTTGGGTATCTGCAGGTTGCTGGGGGTGCACTCTGTCATTGCATGGGTGGTCGATGAAGGTGTGGCAGGATATCACCCCAGTATTGACCCACTGGGTGTTGAGTCATTGATTGCCACCCTCAGCCTGGTGGTCCAGGCAGTTTCTCCTCATCCTTTCTCTGGTTGTCCAGTCTGCGTTTCCTCAGTCCAGCTGTTTTATGATGGACAGTTGGGTTGATCATGGATGATCTGCCGTGGGAAATCCATACTGGTGGCTCCTGGTTACCCACTCGTTCTTCATGGGTCTGGAAATGGCCTCCAAAAGGACCTTCTCCGTGGTCCTTGTGGGGTGGGGTGAAGCTGGCTGTCCTGGCATTTCTGGCACTTGCCACCTTGTGTGTCTTGGAGACGGGCAGAGCATCAGCATTTTCCCAGTTGCCTGGAGCTTCTCCTCATCTCCAGGATGGCTCCAGAGCGTCGCTGGAGATCCTCTGCCCGTTAGCCTGGAGCTCTGGCTGTGTCCTGGTCACTTACCCAGTTCTTGCCGCATCCATGACGAGTGACACTGCAGAGGTGATGGAGAACAGGAGCAGTGTGTGGTGATAAGTCACATCTTTGTGCAAATACAGGCGGAACTGTCTGTATCCGCTGCACTTCGGGCACCTGCGGGACTGGGATCAGATCTGGAACCTGAATTCCTGGTTTTTTAAAAAAAAAAATGAGTCCCACGTAATCCTCCCCCTGCCCTTGCAGGGGGTTGGTGCTGATCAGGCTGGTGGTTACTTGCGGGAGTTGGTCTGGTTTTTGCTGCGTTCTGAGGTAACTTCACTTGGTTTCAGTCATTCCTAAATATCTCCTTTATTTCAATATTTATGAATAATTAGCGTGAGCAGGAAAGTGGTGATCCTTTCTGAGAACTCGCTGTTTCCGAGTCCATCTCATTCAATTGTTTGTGCCTTTTGATTTAGAATTTTACTGCTTTAATGACTTAAAAAAACCATTTGTTTTTGCTCATGGTTTGGAAATGACGCGTTTGTCGTTGTTTTTACTCTTTTTATGGGTATTTCAGCCGGGTCTGTAGCTGGTGCGAGGGCTGCCGGGCTGCTCGTGGTGGATGTTTTGGGGGGGTCTGTCCGGTGGGAGCCGTGCGGAGGCACCGCACTCTGCAGAGCTGCTTCCTGTTGCACTGACCATTGTTGAGAAACCTTTTTTTTCCTGAAGTCTTCAGCTTCCTATACCAATTTTTGATACTTCCTGTGTTCAAGATCTTATTGACATCTGTTTCCTCCACTTTTATTTCCCATTCTTTACCCTTTTTTAAGTATTTTGGATGTTATGAGCCTCTAAATTTGTTCAGGTCTTGTAGCCAAATTGTTTTCTTTGTTTTTTTTATAGAGTATTGGCTTTTTGGCTGGATGATAAATTGTCATGAAAATGTTAAAAAAACCCCAACAACAAAAAAACCCCCAAACAAATGAAAAACCAAATAAAGCCACACACCTCTTCAGACCCAGAATGCCAAACCCCATTTTCTTGGTGTAAGATTTTCCCACCTGGGGGTGTTGGTGGACAGCGGCTGAAC
>NW_010297710.1:85239-86797 GCF_000700745.2 Antrostomus carolinensis | reverse complement strand
GGTCACAGCCCCTTCCAGCCACCATCCCGCCTTCCCCACCCGGGGGTCCCAAACTGGGGCTCGGCCTGGCTTTCCCCAGCCTTTTCGGAATGGGGATTAATTCCGGAGGGAGATGGTTGCTGGGGCAGGCAGGGCGTGCAGGGGCTTCCTCCAAAAGAGGCACAAAGTGCTGCTCCATTTTTTTTAAAGCCCTTAATAATGTTCTTTTTTTAAGGCCTTGTAGTGATGTTATTTTTAAGGCCGTGCTTTTGCACTCGGAGGATGCACGTATAAGCTCTTTTTAAATTTATTTTAATTGCAGAGGTATTTAAAAAAGAAAAAAAAAATTATGTAAAAGCCGGTAACCGAATTGCCCCCAGCTTCAAGGCGTGCAAACCTAATACGCACCTGCAAAGGCGCTAGCAAAAGTTAGAGGAGGGGAAAAAAAAATAATGCCCAAATTGAAGGCGCAGTTGAAGGAATAAAATTTTTAAAAAGTTGCCCTGAATTGCCTGGGGTACACTTGAATTTTCTTCTGGGCCGCAGAGCTGCTAGGTATGGTGTCCTTCCCGCTCGCATTCATGCCCCGAGCTGGAGCAAATTGCTAGAATACATTGTTCCTGGAAAAAACCCACTGCACAGCCCCAGAACTGGCTTTGTAAGAACTTCCAGAAGGGTAAAAGTACCTCCAAACCTCAGCTTACATCCTCCCCGCCTCCCCAGCTTGTACAAGGCTCCTGGCTACCAAAAAGGCTTGTTGCTGGGCTGATCTTACTAATTTTCTTATGTTCTTGCAGGAGCAGAGTAGCTGTTAGGAGGAGGAGGAGGAAAACCATGCACTTTCTCCTCGGCCAGACCCGGGGCAGTGAGGGGGATCTTCCTTTGGGAAGTTGCAGGAATTGTGTGTGTTCCTACCTGGATAATTTAGTGTAGTTAATCAAATCAATAAAACTAAGGCAGAACAGAGCTAGGAGCAGGCTTTATGGGTTTGCCTTGCTGGACTATTTCAGCTGCTTCCTTGCAGTACTTTTTATTATTATTTTTGATACCGAGCTGCCAAACACGCTGTATTTATCAGTGATGTTTGGCTGTGCATTTCCTCCATCCATCCTACTATTGCACGGTTGTTTTGCTGCCTTTTTTTTTTTTGTTTTAAATAAAGTTTTGGGAAGATGCAAAGGGCCAGTATTATTGGTGAGAGGGCTCCTACAGCATCTGTACGTGATTTGTGTATACCCAAATGTCTGCACCCATCTGGGTGTGCTGATAAGGGGACGCTGTGGTTCTGAAAGGGTATATACCTTTGAGAGACTTCATCAGATATATAAATCTTTTTAACATGTTGTGGGTGGTGGGGTAAGGAGTGTGAATGTTTGCCAGATGTTCACATCGTCTTTCGCGTGTAATTTCGGTTAGTAAACAGAAATCCTGTAACTGGAGTCTGATAGCAACAGCCCTTTATACAACTAAACCCTTGGTTAAATGATCATCTGGCTTAAGAGAAAAAAATAAAATCATACTGTTTCTTTACCTCAGTGGGCACACGGTGGGTTTTAAAACCAACTGATTAAAACCATCT
>NW_010297710.1:73894-85211 GCF_000700745.2 Antrostomus carolinensis | reverse complement strand
CCCCCCCCCCCCCCCCCCCCAAAACTCTTTCCTCAAAACCTACAGGGGAACGGTCAGCTCCAAAATCACAGCAGCCGAAAAGAAAGGCGTTGAATAGCACACCCTCCCCTTCCCAGAAGCAGCTGGCTATGTTTTTAAATGTGTTTACTGTCCCAATTGTAAAGAATTAAATTTTAACACCTGCAAATAAGCTTGATGTAAATAGCATGGAGGCAGAGGAATGGCTTTCCCTCTCCGTACGTGTGTGTGTGTGTATCTCTGCGCTCCAAGTTGGGCACTGAAATTCCCCAAATTGACAGCTTTAAGCAGAGTATGTTTCCAGCGCTGGGGCAAGGGGCGGTTTATTTCCCCTCTGCCTTGCAGGACAAGCCTGAGAAAGCACACGACTGAGTTTAATATCAGAGGTGAGGGACAGAGAGCACCCATTACTCTCTCTATTGAAGAAGACAGTTGAACCAAGCTTGACTCCCCAAAGCTGCTGGCTTCACCCTGGTGCATCGGCAGTGGGAGCCGCTCGGTGGCAAAGGCGATTTTCAAGCCATTCCTAAATTGGTGTAATTCATCTGCTCTGTGTTAGGTAGGTGGATGTTTGCAGCACCGGTGCTCAAGTCCGAGCAGGGATGGCAACGGGGCCAAGGGGACTCAAACGTCCCACCCCACCTCTGGCACACACATGCCAGCCGGCGTGAATTTGGAAAGTTGTTCCTCCTGGTGACATCCTGACCTCACCCTCCTCTCTTGCCTTTTCTCTCCAGGAAACACGCTTTAAACTGCCACAGGATGAAGCCAGCCCTTTTTAATGTCTTGTGTGAAATCAAAGAAAAAACAGGTAGGAAATCAATGCTGTTGGTTCTTTATTATTTTTCTTCTTGCTCCTTAAGGGTTTTATTCCACCAGGTTTGTACCCCTGCCCTCCATGTAGCAGCAGTATTTAAGCGGGGAGAAATAACTCGCCGGTATTTAATGCTTCTGGCAGTGGACTTGCATGATGTGGTTTGTGTCTGGAAGGGAAAATATCATGGTTTAATTTCTATTGTATAGCCTCTTTTTATTTATTGCTTTTTCTGGGGAGAAGAAAAAATCAAAACCCTTGTAATTTCCTTCTTGCTCTAATTTCCTTTTTAAAACATTGCAGTGTTAAATAAAAAATAAATAAATATGAGTACAGAGTAGGGGCGGAAAAAAGCCAACAAAATGAAATTGTGTGGTTTTACTACTGTTACTATTCAGGTAAACATAAAGGTTTCTTGCCTTTTTTTTTTTTTAAAGAAAGGGTTAAAATGCTCTTGTCTGCCAGTCATCCAGGCTAGCTCATGTAAGAGCGAGTTGTCAGTTGCCTTTAGTGAGAGCAATATATTAGATTGTTAGTTACTTTAGGGTACTGTTGTTTTATGGCATGGGGTGTTCTCAGGCTTCTAAAGAAGCTAATGGCATGAGAGCGTTGGTTCTGCCGTTTCCCACTTTCCAGACCTCCTACCATGAACTAACACACTTATAACACATCCCAGGGGGGCATTTAAATTTTAAAAGCAACAATTAAAAAATAGCAGTCATCAATCAAGGGTGATCTTAAACAACAGATGCTCAGGGAAGGACATTTAGCAACATGCACCACTTATTTATTTATTTGTTAGAATATCTCTTTTTTATTTTTTTTTACATAAAAAATGGGGGGAATGGTGGAAATTGGGTGTGTAGGGGGAGTTGTCTCTGCTGTTGGGTTTCTGAGATGATTGGACGGCTTTTCTGTGCCGATCAGCTGCCTTGTTTCAGCACGCTGCAAAGTACTTGACTCCCCCCCCCCTTTCCTTTTTACAACAAGGACTGTAACAGTCAATAATTCATATCTAAACCATATAAGCAAGGGCATGACATGAATGAAAGTGACAATAAATATGATTGCACACCCAGTTGATATACATTGATAGTTACACATAAAAGGGGAACAGCTTTCAGAAACCTGAATCTGGCTCTTTTTTTTTTTTTTTTTTTTCCTTTCTTAAATGTATATATAAAACCTCCTAGTGTGAGCAGCTGATTGAAAATACAATTACTTGACTCTTGCAATATATATAAAATGACTAAGGGGGCCCTTTGTTAAACGTTGTTTGTGCAGCGTGTAGCCCAGACAAAGCACCTACCGATGGCACTCGGCTCTCTGAAGTCCTCGCGGCTGCGTGGCTGGGTCTGACCTTCCTTGAGGAGTCCTTCCTTATGGAGTTTCCATAATAATCAAGCTGTGGGTTTGGTATGGGAACCTCTGTAGAGTTCATATAATGTAATGTGAGGGAGTTTGCCTAGAGATAAATTTTATGGGTAGTTTTTATAGTCTTTCCCTGGGTGCCATCCCGAAAAAAGGAGCCACTGAGTTCCTTTCCCTCTTTCTCCTTTCGTTTTGTGTGAACCAAAGAAAATGTTTTTCTGCCTTTCCTCTGTGGATATTTGATGCTGAATGTGTTGCCCGTGCAGGGGTACTTTTTGGCAGGGTAACTGGTTAATCCCAGCTCAGCTTTGCTATTGGTGCGGTTGCAAAGTTCGGGGATGGAGGGTCTGCTAGAACCAAACCTGGTGGGACATCTGGGTGACCTCGGGATGCTGCGGGGTTCCAGCGAGCTGGGAAGGGATGGGGAGCTGTACTTATCTGTGGTGCCTGGGTGTGATAATTCCTCTCTGATAAATAAAATTGAGAGAAATAGTATAGGGCAAAGCATGCTGCTGGAAATAAAGGATATGCAGGTATGGACTGGGGCTGTCTTACATTTTTTTTTTTTAAATGTTATTTGTCACTGTTGTGCCTGGTTTACTTGCCTACGGGGCTGCTGTACAGAGGTCTCCGAAGAGGTTGAATCGCGATGGCTTTTGGAGTGTTGTTTATCTACCCCTCAGCTGGGTTTGCGGTGAATTATTTTACTTTGCAAATTGAAAGACCTCCTCCCCTCTCCCGTATCTGCATCCCCAAAAGTCACACTTTGTAAGGAAGCAAACGGCCAGATGGTTTTGTTTTATTTTAATTAATTTATTTATTTATTAAAATACTGCTTTGTGGGCCCGATGCTAGGAGGAAGTTAGCTTTGTTTTTTTCTGGGGCTGAGGGTACCGCCTGCTTCTGTTTGCTTACTCCTTCCTTGTGGGCAGTGGCGTGAAAGTTGAGCCAACTTCTCTCTTCCCACTTTCCATTTTGCTTCCCAGATTTTTGCATGTGTCGCCTTTGAAATCCTGGTGATTGTTTGTGGTCACTGGTGGGTGTTTGAAAGTGCGTGTGTACATCTTCCCCCCGGCGTTATGATGTGCGGAAATGTGTGTTCGGTTACCCCGCTGCCTGATTTAAGTGACTCCAGAGCCTTACGGAGACTTTACCACCGTCTCTCGCAACATTATGGCTAATATTTCATAGTGTTAATGTTGTCTTGAGCAAACCCAAAGTGTCCATAAAGTTCTTAGAAAAAGAGGTCATCTGTGTTGGCCAAAGAGTTCCCTTTTGCACTTGGACTCTTCAGTTGTTTTAAAGCATTTAAAAGTACTTTTAATAATAATCATAATAATAAAAATAAAGAGCTCAGGGGTTATCTTTTCTCTGTAACCTGGAGATTGTTTCTTTTGGGGTGGTATCTGTTTAAGAGTAACAAAAGTTGAGAGGTTTGATCCGGTAGGAGCACATAAGTGTGTGTGGGGGGAAAATTGCTGCTTAAATATACATATAAGTTGTTGGCGTTCATTTGGTGTGTTTTCACTTGCTGTTGGTCGCTTTGTTGCGAGGGAAGGGGCAGGACTGCCTTCAAATGGCTGGCTGGCTTTTTGGAATAATAATTATGGAAATGGGAGGCATTGTTGTCCTAAATACAATTGATTCCTCCATCAATAGGGATTGGAATCGGAAATTGCATTGCTGATTTATAAAAAGTTTGAAGGCAGGGATAGGGGCTCTGGCTTTATGGCCTTTTTTTTTTCCCCCCTTGTTTTGTTTTTTTTTCTCCCCTCTCTTGGTATTTTTTTTTTTAAGCTCTTCTCTGCATGAGCAGAATAGCTAAGCAGAAGAATCAGGCAAGGCGTACGCAGACGTGGGGTCCTTGGATGGCAAACTGGAAAATATCTGCTGTCAAAATGCAGCAGCATCTATTTCAGCTGTGAGCCTTTCCCAACTCCCATCTCGTTCGGCAGGGACCAGCGGGGAGAGGCTGAGCGCAGGATATATGACCATTTAATCTGATTCCTCCTCCTTAAGAGCTTTTCCCATCGTTTCACTTTCTCTGCTCTTTTGGGGGAGGTGAGAGCATTGGGCAAATTCTGTTCCTTAAAAAGACCCGGACTTGGTTTTTGAAATCCCCTGATTTTTGTTTTCTTATCCCCTTTGCCCTTCTGTGTTGAAAGAATTCAGGTTTAAAAGAAAAATGTACATACCACCAATGGGGGGAATTTACTAAGTGGAATATTTATAGACAGCACTGATTAGCTGTGCAATTGTTGTTGAATAATGGATTTGTAGTTTTTATTTCTTTTTTTTTTTTAGTTTTAGAACATAATAAGGTGCCTCTTAGCTACCTTCCCCTGTACATTATCTTCACCAAACTTAACTCAAATCAGATCTTTGGAGGAGGTAGGATTTTTTTTTTCCCCTTCTTTTCTTCCTTAACACCCCTTTGTTCTCTCCAGCTCTGTGTTCAATTAACACCCCCATTGCAGAACTGTAGTCTTTTTTTTTTTTAATGTCTGTTACTGTATTTCACTTCTGACACCTCTCTTATTATTCTCGCCTGCTATTTCTCTTTAATATAGCAATTACGATACGGGGTTTCTTTCTTTCTTCCTCCCTCCCTTCTCTTCTCTCCTCTCCCAACTAAAGCCCCTCCAAGAGCAGCACGAGGAGGACAGGGGCAGCTGTGGTGGGTGCAGTGCTGGTGTTTTTGGGGTGCAGGGCAGAGCTGTAAGTGGGGTACGCTGGCAAGCCCAAGGCTCCTCGGGATGAAGTTTTTCATAGGGCAGGATGGTGTGACTTGCTTTCCTTGCCCCAAGCTCTTCTCTAGGGTTTCAAACCCTGCCCTCCCTCCTGTCCTGCATTTCCACTGAGGTTTCCCAAAGCGCAGGAGGGAGTTAAACACCCCGATTTGAATTTGAATGCGATTCTTGCACCTAAAGCTTCATTCTGTTTCTGCAAAAGCTCATAATGAAAGTGCTGCGGGAGGATTGGGGTCTCTGCTCTCCTCTCGGTGGGTCCAGCCATCGCACGGCTGCTCTCCTTTCTGCCCTTTAAAGGGGAGGAAGCCTTTGCTTTGATATTTATTGTAATTTTTTTTTTGCTTCAGTTGAAAGGCTTTGAAAGCAAAAGTGATGCTTCTCTCTCCCAGCTGGGCAGGCTCCCTATAGGGGCAGGGTCTGCTGGGTCCCTGTTGTGGCTGCCCTGGAGGAAGCAGAACATTTTTCTGTGATTCTGTGATTTTTGGGAGAGCAGGGCCTCCAGCTGCCCAGCACTGCCCAAAGAAGCCTCTTTGCAACTCACAATTAAATTGCTTCCAGAAACGTGATGCCTTCAAGGGAAAGAAGGGAGGGGAACGTGCAAGAGGATGGTCTGGAAGGGAAGATGGTGTCTGGGAGACCTTGGCTTGGTGGAGGGCTGTATTCCTGTGAGAGGAGTGACCACCTCTGGGGACTGGCTGGGAGAGGATGGAAACCAATTCACCCTGATGGGATGTGGGACATGTCCCAGGAGGTTGTGGTGGCTGGAAGGAGCAGGAGTCTTCTCTGGAGCCCAGGGTCTTCAGGGTCAGACCTGTGTCACTGCAGCTAGTCCTTTCTCTGGCCTTTCTTCTTCCAGCACAGTGTTGCCCATCGGGGATCTGCTGGGGATGGATAGCTTGGGAGGAGCATGCTTGCAGGGAGATTTCTTTCTTTTCCTTTTCAGTTTTATATTTTCTTCCTCTCCCTTGGTAGCATGTGGTTGGAGCTCTTTGAACGGAGCAGGCTTAATTAGTTTAATCAAAATTGGCCTCTTGCAATCCTCCTGGGGAGGAGGTGGGAAGCACAGAGCTGCCAGCGGGCTCTTCCTCCCACCTCCTCCCCCTCAGCCCCGCCAGTAAAGTGGAGAAACCAGGCCTGGCTCTGGCACAATGTGACCACTCCTGAGGGACTCCCCACAATTTGGGGAGTTCAGGAGCAAACCTCTTTGGTTTTGTTTCAAGGTTTATTTTTTGTGGGTCCTTGATGTCAAGTAAACTTTGCTGTAATTGCAGCGGACCAGGAGGATGCTCTTGGAGGGCCTGCTGGGTTCCATCGTTCCCTGCCCCATCTGTTTGCTTCTGGGGGATGGATGAGCTCGTCCTCCTGCCCCGGATCTTACATCTCCCAGCCTTTGCTTGCATCAGCCTCCCCTGGTAGCAGGTTTTGGGTAGTGTGGGTCCTTGATGTCAAGTAAACTTTGCTGTAATTGCAGCGGACCAGGAGGATGCTCTTGGAGGGCCTGCTGGGTTCCATCGTTCCCTGCCCCATCTGTTTGCTTCTGGGGGATGGATGAGCTCGTCCTCCTGCCCCGGATCTTACATCTCCCAGCCTTTGCTTGCATCAGCCTCCCCTGGTAGCAGGTTTTGGGTAGTGGTGGCCATTGGGTGCCTGTGTCTGGGGAAGGAGGGCACTGGGAAGGTGCTGTGACAGCAGCTTGCTCTTTGGATGCTGACAGCGCTGGGCATGGCGCAGAGGAGAAGGGATCTTTGTGCTCAATTAATGCATGCTGGAAAAATACCTATATTAACCCAGGGTGTGCATAAATAACAGCTAACTAGAGCATCTTCTTATGTGAACACGTTGGGTGTCTTCCCCACTGCCACGGGTCTCTCTCCACTCCATCTCCCCTCACCTCCAAATGGTTTTGGCAGCAGTTGAAGTGTTGTGGGTGAGTCCAGGAAAAGAGATCTTGTTATCAGGCCTTGTAGCTCCAAACAAGAAACTCAGTAGATCTTTCAGGCCTAAATTTCTCCAGGGAAAAATGGTTCAAGTTCCCTTACATGAGACCTGCAAAGGGATTTCCCTTTCGGAGCATTGACTGTCTGTGAGCAGAGCTTTTCTAAATGATCTCAAATGTTAGATTTATTCCTGTTAGCAGGCTCGCGCGCTGCGTGCCGGCCCTGTGTTTGAGGGCAGTGGCTGTAAACAAAACGCAGAGAAACTCTGAGACAATTTCATCATGGCTTTTTTTTTTTTTTTTTTTTCCTCCCGTCACAAGGAAAATACTGCATGCAGCAATTCTTTAGGGGAGCAGGGTGGTGGTTTAAATGTAAATGGTTTTGTTTGCAGTGAGATACACTAAGCTATGCTGCTGCTGCTGGCGCTTCTGCTGAATCAGAGCTGGGGATCTTGGTGGGGAGAAGGGAGGATTACGGGATTCCTCCTCTGCCTTTGATTCAGCATTTCATTTCCCAGTTCTTCCTTCAATCTGGGAGCTGCTGCCTCCTCTGCTAATGAAGCTCTGCAGAGGGTTTTGTGATCTCTTGGAAATGTGGTGCTCAGCATTTTACTAGGATTTTTTTCCTTCCTGCACTTGGGGTGCTGGGGAGGCAGGAGAGCCTGTCCTGTTTGCTCTGTGCAGTAGAGGGGTAGTTTGCAGCTGGTGCAAAATACCAGGTACCCAGTGTGAGCAGGGGGTGATTTTGCATCTCAAGATGCTATATTATTTTTTTCCACCTTTTTTTTTTTAACATTTTTTATTCCTGATTTGCATTCCCGGGGCAGTGAGTTTCACCCTCCAGCTAACATGTGCTTTACTTTGCTTTGTTTTGGGGGTTGCTGTGAGTGAGATGGGCTGCGCAGCCCTGGCTCCATGGACCCTGGAGCAGGGTAGCCTGACAGGCTCCACGCTTCTGGGCTGAATCTTTGGGCTTTTGGGTGCTGGGCAGGGAGAAGCGATGCTCCCTTGCGCTGCAAGGATGTGCACTGTACAGCGCCTAGCGCAGGGGAACTGGGTGCTGGGTTGGAGGTAATGTGATTTACAGCAATGGATCTGGTTAATAATCTCCAGCAGCTTCTGTATACTCAGGGGCTGCTTGTATTCCCAGCCAGGTGTTTGCAGACCGGATCAATATGGCCCTATTTGCATGGGGCTGTCCATAATCTAATAAACCAACCTCAATCTGTGTCCTTTGCTTTCCTCAAACATCCACGCAGAGATGATCCTGGCCTGGTTGGACTGGCAAGTGTTCCCTGTGGTGGGAGAAGCTGTTTGTGAACAGTGCCTGTCCCCTGGACTGCCAGCCTGGGGTCACACATGGCACCCCAACGCTGCCAGAGGGTACTGGGTGCCATGCGATACCCTCCACCCACCCCCAGACTGTGTGAGCACCCTTGTTTTTTGGTGCTCTGGACATTTGTAGGTGCCACGTGGTGCTTTTGCAGACTGTCACCTCCCTGGTGTGCTCCAGAGCTGTGGGGATCAGGGGTTTTCCAGGGAGATGCCTCTTCTCACCGTGTCGCTTTGGGGAGCATCTGCTGGGAACCCTGTTTGAAACTAAAAAATGATGGTTTTATGGGCTGGGTGGTCGGCAGCTTCTGCTGAAAACTGTCTCGGAGGCGTTTTGTGCCCTGGTGACTTAAATAATCCAAGGTGGCGGGAGGTATAGGGATAAATTACAAAAGCTGTGGCCTGAGGAGGCTGTGGGCTGAATACATTAAAGCGTGGTGGTGTCAGGCCGGCGGCGGGGCTGGGGAGGGACTCGGGTGATGCTTTTCCCTGGTGCTGGGGGATCGGTTGAGTTGGAATTACTAGTTTGCAACAGTATTGATTTAAAAACAACAACAATAATAATAAAAAAGACACAAGATTTAAATCTTTAGGCCTTGTGTTTGTTAGCCCTGCCTCTCTATTTTTTTTTTTTCTTCTTCTTTTTTTTTAAGCTGGAACAGAAGCCACCTTTATTGGCTCCTTTTCCTGGTGGTGAAGGCAAGGTGGCAGGAGAACGGCAGCCCGATGGAGGGGATGGCTGCTGGGAGAAGCCACCTCTCCAGGCTGCTGTGCCTGCTGAGGACTGGTGTGCTGTCACTGCTGCTCGGCGTTTTGGGGAGGTCGCCAGCCTGGATAATAGAAATCCCCTCTGACACCTTGAGCAAGCAGCGTGTTGTCACCATCCTCTCCCTACCCAGCCTTTTATTTATAGGAGAAGCCTTACCCAAAATAGCTTCTTTGCTTGGCTTAAGCTGATACGGGCTTTTTCCCACCTCCCCACCCCTTTTATTTTATTTATTTTTTTCTTTCTGGTAAATATACTGATAAATTGAAAACACTCAGAATTGTTGCCTGAGTGCAAGCCCAGAAGCGCAGTTCATCATTTCCACATTCCATTTTCGGTTTCACAGCCTGTGTTTTGTAAGGCCATGTTTGGCCCAGCCTGGCTGCTCTGCCTGTCCTCGTTATCAGAAGAGAAAAATCAAGTTTCTCTCCTGGTTGGATTACATTTTCAAATTCCAGAGTGATGTCGATTAGCACAATTAGCAGCCGCAGGTTAACCAGCAAAAATACCCTTCCAGTTTGAAGTGTTTGCTGGTCGCTGCTCCTTTCCCAACTCTGGTGGTCCTGATCCCTGATGCATCTCTGCAGCACGGGGGTTTTTCTCTCTTAATTCAGTGTTTCCTTTGATGTTTGATATTTACAAGGCTGGAACCAAAATGAAAGTGAATCTGTCCATAACTTTCCAAAATGTGCTTTTCTAATTTCAACACTGATGTTTCAAATCCCAAGCTGCTGGTGGCTGTACTTTTGCCTGTTTACACACATCCTTTTTTAATTTATTTTTTTCTTTTTCCCTTTGTGCAGTGATTCTCTGGTGAAACATTAAGAATAATACAATACCTGGAGTCTCTGGATGGATCAGTCTCTGGCTTTAAGCTTTGAATTTGGCTTTTAACTCTTAAGTCTTTAATGTTAGAAGGTTGCAAGTGTTTTAACTTAGTCTTTTTTTTTTTTTTTATTTGGAAGGGGAATGTTTATATGCAAAATTATTCTAGCAATAATATAATTATTATTATCATGATAATTGCAAATATCTAGACAAAAGGCAGAGTTTACAGGCAACAAGAAATGAGTTGGAAGGAGTTGCAGCTGTCGATCCTGACTTTACAGCCCAGGGCGCAGCCTCCCCAGTGCGTTTTATGTGAAGCTTGTGTTTTCCAGAAGGGCTTTTGGTCTTGTGTAAGAAAGTTGCAGGTGGTGGGACACGCTCCACCATGCTGGTGAAGGTGATGTTTTGAAGGGTGTATGACCCTTTGCTTTGCAAGAGGTCACCTATTTATTTCTGATACGAATTTGTGAAGCTTCTGGCTGCCGCGTTGTGCTGTGCATGTGCCTGCTGAGAGCGAGGAGCCTGCCGCGGCCCCGCTCCTGGTGCGGTTGCGTGTCTGGGGGGAGCAGGTGGCAGGAACGGTGTTCTCTGCAAATGTATTATTCCCCCGGAAAATCCTGGCTGTTAGATCTGGTCAGCAGATGTGAAGTGTCGATCGGTATTGCTGGTGGGAAGGGGAGTTGGAATATACTTCGCTAATGGAGAAAAACCTGAGGAGCAATTCCCTGATTTACGCTTTCAGCGATGTGAAATGAAGCCATCTGAAGTGCTTTGCTCAGCAAGCTCTTAGCAGACCATTTCTTCTTCCCTACTTCATGCAGATTTTTCCAAAGAGGCTGTTTCTTGGCTCCGTTGGTGTGTGGGCAGAGGTGGCCGGGGGGCACGGTGTCCGTTAGAGTCACAAAGCATTGCACATGGGAGCAGGGAGGGAGCAGCGCCCGCTGTAGCTCGCTCCAAAGCCCCGGTGCAATTCTGTCCCCAAGTGGCTGAAAAGGTCATTTAGCACAATAACAAACGTTTAATTTATTATTTTTTTTGCACGGCTCTCAAACAGAGAAATTAGCATCCTTCCTCTGGCACAAGAGCTTGTGGAGGGGGTGTCCTGAGCAGGATTATCGGTAGGAGTGCCTGGGCCTGGGCTGTTCCCCTCCCGAAGGTCCTTGGCTGCTATTTGCACATCCCGGGGTCTGACTGCAGCTGGCATTTCCCCCGATGGGTGGAATTTACTTTCTGCTCGGCGAGGGCATTGGGTAACATTTGCTCACCTGGGCTGCTTAAGCTGCGGAGAGGCTGGGGGGATGCGGTGGAGAAGGTCAAGGTCTCTGCTTTCCTTACAGGCAGGAGGGAGTGGGGAGAATGGCTGATGGGCACTGCATCCTCCACCCAGACAGCAAGCAGGAGTGGGGAAACCATGTTATGTAGCATGATGGTACCTGTGCAATTATCTGGACCCTACTCTGATGTTGGGTGGATGCGGGGTTGGCCCTGTCCGTGGAAGGCTC
>NW_010297710.1:66174-73772 GCF_000700745.2 Antrostomus carolinensis | reverse complement strand
GGTCTGGGCAGGGAGTGCTTGGTTGGTTTTTGTTGTGGCAGTGGGTGCTGTATTTCCATTTGGATAGGTTTGCGTTGCGTGCCCAGGAGGCTTGCAGCCTGGGGTGGGTTTTCTTTCTTAGAAATGGCTCTTCTGCATCCAGGTCTAGCAAACTGTGAGGTCCTGATCTGCAGGCTTTTGGGGGTAGGACGACGTGTGTAGCAGCACGATGGCATGGCTGGAGGTTTAGGGAGAGCATCCCAAGGACAAATGGGGATTGTTTATCATGAAAAACCCACAAGCAGTATGGAAGGAAGATAAGGTACAGTGAGGGGTGGTGGTAGGGGAAGTCCCCAGTCTTTCCATGCTCCCAAGGCAGGTGACAAAGTCCACATGGGTGGATTTTTACTTCCCTTTTTCTGCCATGTTTGGTTAGGCTTTGGAAACGTCCTTTGGCAAAGGCAGCATGCCCAGAGGGCTAACAGCCAAGGGCAAGGGCAGAAGGTGAGTGCCAGGAGGGCTGTGATGGCACAATGCTCCCAGCCGCAGTGCCTGTGGACACACCAGTCCTGCGTGCTGGGGCAGGCAAGGGTGGTAGACAGACCTGCTTCAGCATGGATAGGCTGTGACTGAGGAAGGAGCTACACAATTAGGAGAGGTCCCTGTGGTTTGTATTTGAAAAGAGCTCCATTAGGATAATTTTTAAGCTCCTGTTTAATCAGAAGGTTGTCTGCTGATGAAGAGGGAAATTGCTTGCCCAAGGCCCTTTGAGTCGCTGGGATGTGTGGTGTGCTGGGTCTCTGGTCCCTTTTGTTTTTTTTTTCTTGCTTTTGTTTTGCCCTCTGGGGATGCCAGGTCTGCCCCAGAGGCAGCTGGGCTCCTGTCAGCACCCTTGGGTGGTGATGCTCCCATACCTTGGGCAGCTCTTCCCAAGGATCTCCTCAGCCTTTTGGCCATCGCACGTAGTCAGCAGCCTGCTGCCTTCCTCTTGCCACATCCCCTCCCTCTGCGCAGGCACTGGTGCCTTGTCTGACCCTGTGCAGGCTCCTGGGGGAAGCCCAGCCCTGTGACTCTCCGAAGGGCTCTCCTGGGCTCGGTGGGGAGCGTGAAGGAGACCTAGATGAAGAACAAATGAGAACCATATAGAGACAAATGGGAATCAGATTTAGGAAGCAGACGAGACAAGCTTTTGGAAGGGGCAGGGGGGCTCTTTGCTCTAATCAATCTCCTTGGGTTTCAGGCAATGATAAAGCAGATTTGGGTTTTTTTTACCTTCTCTTCCCCCAGCCTTTTCTTTTTTCTCTCTGTTCCTCTTACTCGCTGTTCTCAAAATGGCCCTGGATCCAGCTGCATGAGCATCTCCTCCCTGAGCTCTCACCTTCAACAAATGGGATTATTGGCCAATCCAGATGACATCTTGTCCAGTTTTTTTTCCCTTTTCCTTCTGTCTGGATCTCCTTGTCAGGAGCTTGTTACGTCAAGCCAGGCTGCTGGGGATGGGTCTGTCCCAACACCAAAGGAGCTTTTCAGACTTTCTGGAGCAAACGGTGGAGCAAACTCCTCCAAATGGGCTGAGGTTTGATTTGTCCTGGCACACTTTGCCATGTAATTTAGAGGTGTGGTCCCCAGGGACTGACCATGCTTGGAGGACATCAGTGTTTCTCCCCTGGAGGTCTTGGGCAGTGCCTTCGAGATGCTCGAGTTGCCTCCTAACATGCACTGCTCTGGGACATGGTGGCAGCTGGTGGCTGTGAGGGAGAACCCTGCCTTCCTGACCTGCATGGGTGGGTTGTTTCCCTGCAGAAATGTACTTTTCCGTCCTCCTTTTTCCCCCTGGTCATCATCTTGGTGCACCACAGGAGGATCTTGGGAGGGCTGGGGCCGTACGTAGCTGTGGGTCACGGAAGCCAAGCCTTCGATCCCTTCCACTTCCAAGACTCCTGGTGCTGAGTAACTGTCTTCCCAAACAGAGAGGCCAGACTGGAGCTGGGATTAGTGGTTCCCATGACCATCTCTGCAGCTCTCTGTCTTCCTGCGCTGGGCACCATGCAAGGGATGAAGTTTCTCCCACCTTGAAGGGGAACATGTGTCCTACCTGCTGCTGTGTGCCTGGTTGGGGAGGTCCCACCAGCGCCTTTTGCGGTTGGGCTGCTTTGCTGTGTGTGGCTGTTGTGGTTGTGTCCCAGGCAGAAGTTTCTCATACAGAGTTGTTTTTCTGTTTGCTGGTGGCTAGTAGAGAGACAAGGGATGTGGGGCAACCTCTGGCGTGTTCTAGTGGGTTGCTTTCAGGTGCTCTCTTGGGTTTTGTAACTCATATAATCTCTGTTTTAAGTGGGATTCGCCATCCTGAAGACTAAAACTTGCTGGCATGTGCTGGGAATGCTGGTGGTGAGCAGCCTCCAGCATGACCCTTGGATTTCCAACTGCTCATGCCTTGGGCAGAGACTTCAAGGTGACAGAGCCAGAACTGTGTGTCCAGCCAGCACAGGCGGCTGTGGGTCCCCTCCTGTGTTCAGTGGGTGATGCTGGTGCAATGTGGTGGGGTCAGGTCCCCTGTGAATGCTGCAGAGTTTCCAGTACCATTGCAATCGTTCTCCTGTGTGGCTCGGCATGTCTGTGCCCTGGGCTTTGCCGATGATCCTGGATGGAGGCTGTGTCCAGCCAGAACTGTGTGTCCAGCCAGCACAGGCGGCTGTGGGTCCCCTCCTGTGTTCAGTGGGTGATGCTGGTGCAATGTGGTGGGGTCAGGTCCCCTGTGAATGCTGCAGAGTTTCCAGTACCATTGCAATCGTTCTCCTGTGTGGCTCGGCATGTCTGTGCCCTGGGCTTTGCCGATGATCCTGGATGGAGGCTGTGTCCGATCCCGGCGCGGGCATCCTAGCTGCTCGGCAAGAGCCATGTGGGAGAAAGTTTGTGGTGGCTTTGCTGCCTGGGAGGGGCTGATTTAATTAATTTACCACAAGGCTTTCCAGTTGCAAATTGGTTTGGCTTTGCTCTGAAAAGCAGAGTGAAGCAAAGGAGCCGAGTGTGCCCTGCGGTGGCTTTTCCAGGTCCCCGAGGTTGGCGCGGGGGAAATGACCCCCGTTGTGGTGTGGGGTGAGCCTCCTCCCTTGTTCAGCGTGGCAGAAATTGTGGTTGTAAACCTTCACCCCAGTGTGTAACTGCACTGTGGGCAGTCGTCTCCTCCAGCTTGTGCAAGTTGGGTGCCTGGGGAGCACACGGGTGCTTCAGCACCCTGGCTGCACCCCAGAGCTCCCCATCCTGTCCTGTATTTCATCTTCCCGTGCTTCAGAGAGGTCTGTGCGTAAGATACTTCTCTTGTTGCTGCCAGCAAGCTTCCCTTTCACTGTGCCACGGTGGGACTTTTAAAAAATTTTATTTTATTAGGAAATTCCCTTTGGGTTGCTTTAAAAAGCAACCCCTTGGGGCGGCCCCCGGGCCCGCCGCTAACAGATTTGTTTGAGAAAAGGCTGCGCTGGCATCCTGCTTTATTGAACATGCCTCCTGGGAAGGCGGTTTGAATATCCTTCTGTCTCCTCGGAGCAGGGAGCTCTCAGGACTGCCTGCCGCCATGGGGATGGGGAATGCTCTCCTCTCCTCTCCTCTCCCTCCCACCCCTTCCCCTTGTTCAAGCCTCCCTTTTCTTTTTTTTTCCTTTTTTTTTTGAGGAGAGAGAGAGCTAGGCACGGTGCATCCTGCTCCATGCGGCTTTTCTCTTTCCCCACGGAGTTCATCCAAAGTTCGTATCCAGACGATGAACAAAGTAGCTCAGACCTTTTCCTGACTCCTCACCCTTTGTCCTCATCACTTAGTGACAGACAGGAATCAAATGCCACAGACAGGCTGACGGGACAGGGCTGTGTGAAAGTCCTTGCAGGAGGAGGAGTGGAGCAGTGCTGGGTAGATGGGGGACTCATGTTTAAACTCTTCTCCCCCTCCCTGGGTAAAGACCAGAGCTGCTTTTATTTTGAAGGGCAGAGGGGAGGTGTAGATTTTTTTATTTATTAATTTTTTTTTTCAGAAACCGGATAAATTTTTAGCAACAATAGATGTAGGGAAGAAGGACCGGATGGAGTTAGCCTCAGTGTTTAGCACTGGGTGTGCCTCCCATCGGGAGCAGGGGAAGGAAGGGGCTATGGGCCAGTACGGATCAGAGGGATGGAGGCTGCTGGTCTGCTGCATCGCCTCTCTGCTGGGACAGGAGGCTTTGCCGAAGGGAAGAGGGGGTGCACAGTCCCTGTCCCATCTTATAAGGGCTGTGTTGTCTTCCATCTCGCAAAGAAAGGTGACTTGGTCTGGTTTTGTCTTGGCTGTACATCTCGCCCAGCCTCAGGGTTCCCCTCAGGGTGGTGGGTGGTACCTGACTGAGGGTGCTGGGGAGTGGGGTTTAGTGTCAGAGGCCTTCTGGTGCCCACAGGCAGCGTGTACAGGCTGCTTCAGCTGGGCAGCTGCCTGGCTTGGGCTTCTCACTTCTACCAAAGCCTGGGAAGGGACTGTTTCACAAGCTGGCACTCTGGGTGCTCAGAAGATTTGGTTCAGCCTGTCAGGAAGGGAAAGGAGCGATTTAGCCTGTTTGTTCGTTAGCACTTGTCTAACTCATTCAGCTGTCAGAATTGGGATGATTCTTGATGGGTATTTATCCATCTTCCAGATGTCCTCCCCGCCATTCACCTTCTTTCCTTTTTTTAATGAAAAATAATGACAACTAGAAGCCTCAGCTGAGGAAAGGATGGCAGCACCTCATGACAGATTTTGTAGGGGCTTTTACAGAAGCTGGGTTTGGCACCAAGTTTGGCAGAGGTTGGAGGGCAAGGATCTCATAAACCTCCAGGCAGAGATCTCCATGCAATGTATGGTGACCCTTCACTCGGGGCTGTTCCTCAAGAGGTGCTGTGAGTCTGCAGAGATGTGCTGGGCCAAGGCTGCTTCAGTGCTGGATCTTCTCGTGGCCAAATGCCTCACATCTGTCTCTGGAAAGCAAGAACCTTCCCCTTGGTCTCCTAAAGGGATTGTTCTGGTTCAGACAAGTGGCTGCAGCCTCCCATAATGCTATCTATTAAAGTCTCTGTAGGAAGCTCCAGGGATGTGGTGTGAGGCAGGGCTGGGGACTTTGCCTGCTCGGGGCCACCGTGTTGCAGGGAGCTGTGGATATCCCTTGTGCAGACAAACTCTGTGCCCAGCTTTCAAGGCCTGGGTGTGTGATTGGGCAGGGAGGGGAAACACTGCTGTCAGAAAAGAACTTGCAAAGGAGCACTTACATTTGGTCCTTAAGTCCTGGGAAGTGCCCTGGAAGCTGTGGATGAGAGGAGGATCTCTTGGGTTCAGTCTGCACGTGGAGAGAGACTGCTCATGGCTTAAAGGAGCAAGAGCAATGTTGTCTCCTCTGTTGGCAGAGGAGAAACCAATTTGCTCAGTGAATCCCAGGACTAAGCAGGGAGTTGGGGTGACCAGCTCACCCCAAGGCACAGAAGGTTGAGTCTCCATCCCCAGCCTTGGCTGTAGCATCCCACATGGCTCCAGCCACTCTCATCAACCCCGCTGCTGGGGCTGCTTGCAGGGGTCATCTCGGAGGCAGCAGGAAGGGACTGGGGAAGGTCCAGGTTTTGCCCTCTTTTGTTTGCTGCTTTTGCAGAGCTTGCTGATCTGGGCCCTGGCCAGCTCTGACTCACAAGAATCATCTCCCGAGTCTCCTACACCCTCCATTACCTGATCCCAGCGCTTCCCGGCGTGTCGGCGCTGGCTGCCGTGCCACCGCGGAGCAGCGGCCGTGAAGGGAGCTGTGCATTTGTGCGGCACGTGTCCGCCGCAGGCTGCTGCAGCGTGCGGTGCTGGAAGGGACCGGAGCCTGGGGCTCCCTGTTGCCCCTTGCAACACACACTCCTTTTGTTAGGGACCACCTTTCCTGACTCTGCAGATGGTCTCTAAGTGTCTTTAGAAACATTTGCTCTGTTTGTGAGGCAAAATAAAGATCCTCTTGCTTGTTAAGAGGAGCAAGCTTGGTGGCTTTGTTTTTTCCCCAGTCCCTCATGCTGTGTTGCTGGTAGCAGCAGAACTGGATGCTGCAGGAGGTGGTTTCAGGGGTCTGTTTGCCTCTCCCACGGTTGCTGTAGGGCTGCTGCTGTGTTTTTGTTCACAAATGCAACAGGTCAAACCTGGAGGAGGGTTGTGGTGATGATAAAGACCTTTTAGTATCCAGAGGCTCCTTCCAGCACTCCCCATCTCTGGTAAATGCGGTGGATCAGCAGGAGATGACCAGAGTTGAGTCAAAAACTCCATGCGCTGATGCTGCAAACCCTGAGGTTCCTCCTGAGCAAAGGTGGGTGCTTGGAAATCCCCCGCGTTGCAAACTGGGATGGCTTTTGGAGTTCCTGGCTTGCCAGTCATGCCACGAATTTTTTGTACATGTGGCTTTACCTCCTCAGGCCCGCAGGGAAGCGGCTGGGGCGTGTTCCCATCCCAACCTCCTACCCCTGCGAGGTGCTTGGCTTGGCAAAGGGCTGCTGTTGCGTCAGGCCAGGCTGCGCCCAGCGATCGGGGGGGGAAGGTCCCTGCGCTTGCAGCAGGAGCATCGCTCAGAAATAGTTGGATATCGTGGCTTCTCTGAGGGCTTAGGGAGGTCTGTGGTTTTGTGCCTTGTTTCCATGAGCCACTTGTTAATTTCTCTCCTGTGGGTCCTGGTGACTTGCAAGATTTGAGTGTTTGGTGGCTTTCTGGCCTGTGGCTGCCAAGCTGTGTGTGATGTTGTGCAAGTGGTTTGCATCTTGTATTAAATCTGCAGGTACCTCGTGGAGAGCTCCAGAAAACAGGAAGGTGCTGGTTTGGTACGATAGGGAACTCGCATTTCCAGTGAGAGCTATGGAGCAAACCTCTCCTACAGACTGGATGTCTCTGGACAGCCTGGCTTGGTACAGTGGCAGGGAGGTGTTTTTGGACTGTGCTGAGCAGTGTTGGGGTGGCTCCTTGTTGTGTGACCTGCAGGTACCTCGTGGAGAGCTCCAGAAAACAGGAAGGTGCTGGTTTGGTACGATAGGGAACTCGCATTTCCAGTGAGAGCTATGGAGCAAACCTCTCCTACAGACTGGATGTCTCTGGACAGCCTGGCTTGGTACAGTGGCAGGGAGGTGTTTTTGGACTGTGCTGAGCAGTGTTGGGGTGGCTCCTTGTTGTGTGACAGGGAGCTGTTGAGGTGCCTCACCTGGCTGGTCCCCTGTGGAAAGGGGAGTGCTTGGTGTGCCCGGGAGCCCAAGGAGTAGGAGCAGCCTTGGGCAGGACTGGGTGCTGGAGAAGCAGCACTCTCCCCTCCTGCAGAGGGTTAAGCCACTGGTCCAGTGGTGGGGTGCACTCCTCTGGGTTTGGGTCTCCCCTAGCCTGAGCCTCCCACTTGCAGGGTCTTGGTGCAGCCTGTTGCTAAAAGGGCAAGGTGATGTCCTGAAAATGCCTTCCTAGGTGACTTAGGCACAGATGTTTTACCACCTTTGTAGCAGAGCTGGAGTCCCAAGACCGGTACAAATTAGCCACTTGTTTGTGGTTGTGGGCTCCTCCCTTGGCAGGGGTCTGTGTGCATGGGTCCCCTCTATCAGAAGGGATTTGGGGTGTGGGGGAGCATTGCCATCTACCTC
>NW_010297710.1:65505-65792 GCF_000700745.2 Antrostomus carolinensis | reverse complement strand
GGCCAGAAGCCGCCCCGTCCCCACTTTCCCTCCCTCCCTCCCTCCCTCCGAAACCAGCCCAGAACTGCTGGGCAAACATTTCGCCTGTTGTTATTACAGTATTCCCATCTGCATACTTAGTCATAAACCCCTTTTAATTCCAGCCTTTTTCTGGGGCGGGGTTAAGAGTTCAAACCCATCATTTTTCTTTTGGGGCTGGAGGCTTACAAAAGCAGCCCGCGGCGAGATTGTTCGGGAAGACGGGGCCCAAGAGCGAGTTTAGGGGGAGGGAAAGGGGAAGGGGGTGG
>NW_010297710.1:64118-65390 GCF_000700745.2 Antrostomus carolinensis | reverse complement strand
GTGGCGGGGGGCCTCTCCAGCAGCTCCCCCTCCTTTCCCCTTCCTGTGGCTCGCTGGAGGTGGATGGGGCTGGCCCCTTCGCAGGGAGCCGTTGAGTCAAGTCGTGCCGCTGCTGGTCTCGCTTCATTTGCCAAAGTCTTTGGATAATGGAAAACCAAAAAGCCGGAGAGGAGCATTCCCAAACGTGCAAGGAGGGAAGCAACCCTGGCTCTGGGTGAAGGCCCCTCCAGGAGAGCCCCCCAGGCACAATGTGAATCTGCTGATGCTTTAGCAATGCAGAGGATGCTGCTGGGTTCCCTTCACCCAGCTCACCATGTCCTGTCCCCTCCTCGTTCGGGCTGGTGAGGGTCCTGCTCCAGGAGCACTGGCAGTCCCTGCACTCACCTCCTACCCTGTGCAGGCATCCCTGGGGCTGGATGAGCCTTAATATCTCTGCATTTCTCCCAAAAATCACTGGGTTCTGTTGCTCATGAGCCTACCTGGACTTAGTAGGTGGCTGTAGTAACTCTTCCCTCCTCCCCTGTGGAGCCTGGCTGCTTTTAATTCCCTCTGTGGCAAGGGGCACTTCCTACCAGCTGGATACCACCCCATCGTGTGATCTTCCTGCCCTGCATCCGCTTCTCTCTGACCTGCGTGGTGTGGGCAAGGCAGTGGTGGAGCAGAGGGCTCGTAAGGTGATATTTAATTCCTGCACAAGGTTTGGTACCAGGCTGTACTGCCTCTGTGGAGCCCCTGGGCTGCGTGCTGGTCTGGGGCTGGTGGGAGATGCACCCTCCTCCCCCTCACCCATTGTGGATGCCACTCCGCATCCCTGCGGGATGGGGTACAGACCAGTTGTTGTTTATGGGCTTGAGAGGCATTGGCATCTTCTTCGTGTCTTTAGGCAAGATGAGGTCCTCTCCCACCCCCAAATTAAAAGGTCTCAATGAGGAAGACAAAAATAATATGTATCTGGGTTGATAGAAATGTTGTACAGATTTGTGCAGCTCAATTTCCCAACGTGCTTCAGTAAAGAAGACTTTCTTGCTTTGCTTTTGGAAAGCATTAAAAATACAGAAATATCTCATATTTATATTTTTGAAATTAAGCTTTTGCCTTTTTCATTAAAAGTGTTTCTCTGAAATTTACTTCAGTTTTATGTTACAGATACTTCAATGACAAAACCAGCTCTCAAGTGATGCTGGTTTAAAAACAAACAAACAAAAAAAACCCCAAACCAAAGCCACCAGGTATTTGGGCAGTTCTGTTTGAAAGCTCCTCAAAGCCAGGAAT
>NW_010297710.1:60303-64083 GCF_000700745.2 Antrostomus carolinensis | reverse complement strand
CCAAAGCAAAGTTTGCAGGAACAGCCTCCATCCAGTTCTCCTCTCTCTGCCTATCCCACCATTTCATCTGTGGTTGTTACCCCGGATGGACTGTGTGATGGCTTATCATATGTAGTGTTTCCCCCCTGGTTTTCTTACATGTGTGGACTGAGAGTTTCATGGCACTATGGATATTGAGGAAAATAATCTAAAAAACATACTCTGTCTTTTTAGCAGATCAGGTAGAGTCTTTCCTAAAAGCTGGCCTCACAGTCGGTGGGCACCGTGGTGTTGCAGCTGTATCCAGGTGGGTGGAGTTGTGGGGCTATCCCAGGCTTGATAAGCGGTCTGAATTTGCATCTAAATTAGCTTTACTGCTTGATCCCTTGAATTGCCCTGAGAGCTGCACTTCTAGGTGGAGAGATTTTAATTTTATTTTTTTTTCTGTGTGGATGCTGGATGGTTATTAAGCTGCTGTAGAGGGAAGGGAGCTTGTCACAGGAGAAATCTGGGTTTAGTCCCCAGTAATCTCAGAGACATTTATCCTTCTGGCCTGAACGGTTTGGTCTCTTGATGTGGTTAAGAGTCAGCATGTGTTAGACTTGCACTTTTCTTTTTGCAAGTGGAAGGGTGGAAGGGGAAAAGCCCCGCTGTGAGCAAAAGCAGCTTGTGAGCCTTTCCACACACGCCTCTGCTGCGGGGAGCAGGAGGGGGAGCGAGTGGAGCTGGAGGGCTGCGCTGCGAGCACGCCCGGGATTGTAGGCTGGGAGCGCGGGGCTCTGCCTACCTGCCCTCTGCGTGCTTGGCAAGCCGCGGCTCGCAAGGCATGGCTGGTCCTGCACACAGGCTGTGGTGCTGGCTCCATCCTCCCCCTCCTGCTTTGGAGGGGAGCTGGGTGGGTCGCAGCCAGCCACCCACTTCATTTGACTTTCTCAAGGGGTGCTGCTCAGCTTTGCAAAGCTCGGTGCTGTTATTTCCTCCCTGCTGCATGGAGTTTTGGGAAGGATTTTTCCTCTTTTGTGATCAGAGGCAGTGGGTGCTTTGCTGAGCTGCACTGGCTGCTTGGAGATGCCTGAGCAGAGGCTTTGCAAGGTGTGCGTGGTGTTCATTAGACCTGTTTAGCAGGAAGCTTACGTCTTGAAGCAGGACTGGCTGGCCTGCCTGGTGTGGGGCGGGAGAGCAGGCTCAGCCCTTGCGCGGGAGCCAAAAAGAGGTGTAGGTTTGGTTTCTGGGCACGGCGTGTTGTTGAGTGATGCTGGTCAGGTCACTGTGCTGCCTTGCTGGCCTGCCTGCGTGGCAGGGACGTCTGTATCTGCAGATCTTGTGGCTCTTTGGTCAGTTAAAGCAGCTCGGGTTGTTGCAGAGAAGGGAGCCTGCCTGTTGTCCTCTATCTGTGGCCTTGGATTGTGCAGCGAGGGTCTGGCTGGGTGACCTTTACTGGCAGGGAACTGGGATACTGGGCAAGAGAGGAGCACTGGTGTTTGAGTTTTCTTCTGGGGAACAGAGACCACTGGTCTCAGAGGTGTTTGAAACCTTTCCCCGTTTTCACATCTCCATCCTCAAGGCAGATGCATCCTCAGGATTTGGATATTTGCAGGCGTTGCTCACCCAGGGTCCCAGGGCTGTGCATTGCCACACCATCTCCCACCTTCCTCACAGAGCTGCCTCCAGCAGGAGAGCTGGTACGTGGAAAGGCACTGGGATTACGTGATTTACGTCTGAAGATTTCATTAAACCAGGGTGAATTTTGTGCTGTTTGTGTGTGCAGTTTCCCATCCTTCTGCAAACAGGGGCCTTGCTTGCCCCAGGAGTTGGAAACGCGTAATATGCACACTCCTCCTCTTCCCCTCTCTTTTTATTTTGTGTTGAAAACAAGAGGGTTTGTGAGATTTCTCCTCTCCTTGTGCTCACCTGTGCCTTTTGCCTTTCTGCTGCCCAATGGCTTAATTACAGCTGACAAAAGGACATGCCAGTAAATCTTGGGAGAGGTCACCCCTATCACATGCCAGCCCCCAGGACAAGGGACACATCATCCCTGCTCCCTCCTGACCATGAGCACACTTCCATCGCTGCTCCTTCAAGCTCTCTCCCTCTCTTCTTAACGTGCTGCTTGTGTAATTGTTGGCTGTTTGTCCGCTAATGATTATAAATTAGCGGCCGAGTGTATAAAAAGTTAATGAAGTTCTGTCGGTGGAACCATTACGCCTTCCCAGGCTGGCACGTACAGGTCGGCCAAGCCGGTAAGAAAAGCCAGACGCCGAGTCCGGCCGTTCAGAGGATCAGGTTTCAGCTCGCTCCCTCTTTCCTGCTGTGTTTTTCTTGCTGGATGGAGCCAAAGTTGAGCGCTGGGAATGCCAAAAGGTGGCTGGCAGGTGATATTTTCTCTGCTACAGAGTACAAAACCACCAAAATGCTTGCGTGCCCCCCACCATCACTAATTTCTAGCCCTCTCGTCTCACTGTACCAAGGGCACATCCCCTACTTGTCCCCCTTCCTGGCTGTTTCAGGCCTGGGGTCTGAGGACTCCCCAGACCCTTCAATTCTGTCCTGTAGCAGCTTTTCTTCTGCACATGGGCTTCTTGAGTGGAAACCAAACATCTCAAACCCCTTTAGCTTCTGCTGCTTTGCCTCTTGAGCATCTGACCATGACATAGCAACAACAGTGGTTGTGGGCAAGGTGTAGGAAGGGTGATGGAGGAGACAGCATGATCCTACAGGTATAAATCTTCCCTCTATAAACCTCCCACTCCCTTTTTTTAACTTTTTTTTTTCCCTCATCACTGAGAACTTGGCAGGGCTTTAACTGTGTACCCTGGCATTTCTCTGGGTGGAGGCAGGTTTGGTGTAGGGCTTGCTAAAATGAGCCGAGTGGCTCAGAGAAAAAAAAGGAATGGAGAAAAAAGGAGGCGTCCTCCTTGCTGTGTGCATGAGTGAGATTTTGGAGGTGTCTCTCAGGCTCTGGCACCCCTCCTCTCTGGAAGAGCTGTGGAAACTTGGCAGTGGGGCTGTCTTGTGTCATCCTCATGAAAATTCAGTCGAATTGGGAGCAGATACCCGTCTGCTCGGCAGGTCTGTGAGGAGTTCTTGCAACATTTTGTCAACTAAATCCTGGAAAGTGGCTGGTGGCCCTGGAGTGCTGCAGACTGGATGTCCCCTCCGGCCCTTCCTTGATGGAGGCTTTTCCTGGACAGTGGCTGCTGCAGTGGGGGGAAAATGTGGTTTGTATGG
The DNA here is from genome assembly GCF_000700745.2 of Antrostomus carolinensis. Taxonomy (NCBI): domain Eukaryota; kingdom Metazoa; phylum Chordata; class Aves; order Caprimulgiformes; family Caprimulgidae; genus Antrostomus; species Antrostomus carolinensis. Next base: position 60,876 of record NW_010297710.1, on the reverse strand, counting down.
AGCTCCTGGGAGACAGGCCAAAGTCTGCAAGATCAGAGAGACCATTGAACCCTGCAGCCGGTGCCTGGGTTGGGATGACCCACGGCTTGGCTATGCCATGTGGCGCTTGAGTGCCTTGGAGAAGGTGCCATCTTTTCCACTAGGCTCAGGTTTTTCCCAGATGGGATTATCTGTGTTCTCGTGGCGCTTTTCCCGAGTTTGAGTGTGAACACTAGTCTCCTGGCCTTCTTCCAGCCTGAACGATCGTTTTTGGCATCTGTTATTTTCCCCCCCCTTGCTTCTGGGTTGTGCTCAGCAGGACTCCTTCCTGGGGCTGGTGGGCTCCCTCCTTCTCCAAGGAAGGTGCTTGTAAGGGTGCTGGGAGGATGGCAGGAGGAGCATAAGCTTTGCTGGACCTCTGGGACATGTTTCGGGGTGGGCTGAAGGCACCAGCCAAGCTGCCTGTCTGGGTAGCTGGCGTGAGGAGGGAGGCAGGCTGCTTGAAGTCAGCGGGAGCCTTCCCTTTGATTCAGCCCCTGGATTTTGGGAAGGGTTCAGCAAACCTCTGTGTCCAGCTGCCGGCACAGGGATTAA
>NW_010297710.1:60054-60290 GCF_000700745.2 Antrostomus carolinensis | reverse complement strand
TGAGCAGTGCGGTGAGGGCCTGGTGGCTTTGGGCACGTGGTGGGGATTATGGGCAGACGTCCTCCCTGCTGCTCACAGCTCTGGTGCTGGCAATGCCTTTGGGGCTGAGGAGGAGCGGGAAAGGAGGCTTTGGGGGTCTATGCATCCCTCCCGAAGCAGAGGAAACTCCCCTGCAACAGGCAAAGGAGGAGAGGACTGGGGGATCTCTGGTTTTGGGTGCTAACTACTTGCTGGTG
>NW_010297710.1:59516-59819 GCF_000700745.2 Antrostomus carolinensis | reverse complement strand
TCCTCGGTCTCTCTGCGCGGCAGTGTCTGGGATAAAGGAACTGATCGAAAACAGACATTGTTTGAGACAATAAAACCGTATTACACGTTAATGAGAAAATACATTTGAGAGCCCAGAGCCTGGGGCAAGCTGGGTGTTCTCCTCCCTCTCCCCTCGACCCGTGCATGGCCTGGTGCTGTGCTTGCCCGCGGGCAGCGGCAGTTACTTTTCCCTTTGCTGTGGGTTTGCTTAGCGAGCTGGGGTGCTGCTGGCAAGCCATAGTTTAAGCAAGACATGTTTTGCTGGGGTGTATGCCTCTGTTCC
>NW_010297710.1:46580-59252 GCF_000700745.2 Antrostomus carolinensis | reverse complement strand
CAGCCTCGATGCCTTGCATCCACCCGGCACAGCGTTCCCCGAGCAGCCCCAGGAGAGCCCTGCAGCCTGCACCCAGCCTCGCTGAACTCGTAGCCTCCAGGACCTGAATGTGGTGCATGGCTGATGCTGGTTATCAGATCCTACCAGCCCTCATTTCCTTCCCTCTCCTCCTGCCTGTCCCAGTGGGATGGACAGACGCTCTCTGCCTCTGCTCTGACAGAGCACCCAAGCTTGCTTGGTTGGCCATGGCTTGGCAGAGCCCTCTCCTTGCTGTTCAGGTCCTGGCCTTCCCCTCCTTCTCCTTCCTGGCGCTGGGTGTGGGCATCTGTGCATCTTCTGCTTCGCATCCCCTCCGGTGAGGGAGTTGGGTCCCCTTGGGAAGAAATCAGGGATGGATCTTCACCTGGAGGACACTATTGACTCATCCAGGTTTAAAGTCAGGCTTTAGTAATCTATAGCTGGGCTTTCAGGCTTCCTGGCACCCTGTGTTTTTCCACAGGGCTGATCTTTGCCAAGGGATCTGGGGGAGAAGGGAGCTCGGGATCCTAGGAATGGCAGAAGTTTTCAAGTAAGGGTGAGGCAGGGGTTTCAAAGGTGGGGATGGGGAGGCAAAGGGGCTGTGGGGGAGATGTGTCTGGAGTCTGTACCTCCCAGCCTAACATTTTTTGAGATCTTTCTTCACCTCAGGCAGGAGTGGGGAGCTGACGGTCCACGACAAAGGCCCTGACACAGCCTACATGATGTAATGTTATTTTTTCGGTACCGAAACGAGGCAATTTTTCACTTGAGGTCAGCAGAATTTATGTTGAGCCCTGTTGGAGGGAGGGAGCCTGGACTGTGGGGGTACAGGCTGGGGTCTCTGACCTGACCCTGCACCCCCTCCAGCTCTGCCACAAACCCCACTGCCTGCACAGAGGTAACACTTGACACAGCCTACATGATGTAATGTTATTTTTTCGGTACCGAAACGAGGCAATTTTTCACTTGAGGTCAGCAGAATTTATGTTGAGCCCTGTTGGAGGGAGGGAGCCTGGACTGTGGGGGTACAGGCTGGGGTCTCTGACCTGACCCTGCACCCCCTCCAGCTCTGCCACAAACCCCACTGCCTGCACAGAGGTAACACTCGTATCACCCCCCCAGACCCTTCCCCACTGCCCCTACCCCTTGCCTTGTGCTTGAACTGAAATATTTTAATTAGAACGGATTCTGTTGGAGCGTGGAGCCAGGGGAACCCGCTGCAGACCCTACTTTCAGTGCTTGGGCCCTCGACATCTGTTTCCTATTGAAAGCTCTTTGGAAAGGAGATCTGGCCCCTCCTCCCATCCCCAGTTTCAGTCCCTTTGGAGACCAACGTGCAGCCTGGCTTTCCAGGGGTTTGTCTCCCTCCCAGTCTTCCCCCAGCGCAGCTAAAGTTTTGCTCAAATGAAAATAAACAACTGAAGTTGATTGTGGGCAGCAGGGAGGTTCATGTCTGGACGTATGCATGAGGCTTTATCAGCGTGATCCCCCCTCAGAGTGACTGAGGGCTGAGGATGGGGTCTCCACGCTCGCCCAGCAAGGAGGGCAAAAAATCAGTAGACTTGCTGCTGAGGGAGCTGTAAAAGTAGGGTTTGGTGATGGTGATGTGCACGGGAAAAGCTGTTTGTGTCCTACAAAGAAAAGCTCTGCCTGGTTCTTTGGCTGGGAGCAAGCGATGCCACTGGTGTGAGCCCTTCTGCTTGTTGGTGTTGTGACTGCTCAGAGTCATGGTTTGCAGCTTCACCATTAGCATCTGCTCTGCTTTCTGTCATGCTCTTTCCAGCCAAGATGGTCCAAGATGTGGGAAGCTTCAGGATGTCTTGAGTGGCTGTGGTCTGGGTGGGAAGATATTTGGAAAAAACATCCCAAGTGGTTGGGATGGTTGGTCATGGGTCCTGTTGGGATGAGGTCTCCTGTGCCACAGGAGCATCACTGTGATCTTCCAGCAATGGGTCAATGTGTTAAAATCGTTGGTGTTTTGGGGGAAGTAGCTTCCCACAGAGAAATGTGGCTCTGTGTATTGCAGGAAAGCTGGGGCATGTACAGCGGGGAGTGGTGGACCTGCATGGGGAGGAGACATGATGTGGTATCGGCAACAGTCTCGTTTGGCCCATGTGTGACTTGGAAAAGCCAAAGCATGGACCACTTTGTGTTGGACTGGCTGGGGAAGGCTGAGGCATGTTGGTATGGCTGTGGAAGGCAATGTTTTACTCAAGAACCCAGTGAGATCCGATGGACTTGTACAGCATGAAAAGGAAGAAGATCCACCAAGGCTTTTCCAGTGCACTGGCAGAAATGTTGATGGGTCTGTAACCCCTCCTGGCTGCTTGCATGATAGATGCCCTGGATAAAGGCAGTCTGCTGTGGCAAGTGCTCTCCAGGTGATCAGAAGTGAAACGACGCTAGGATTTGAATGGATTTGTTGCTGTTGAGGCTGTTTGCTTTAGTTCAGCCTGGCTGGTTTGCAGTCTGGATTCTCTTCCTCTTCACTCTGACCCCTCTTCAGTCTCCAAAGCAAATACACCCTGGATTTGGGCCGGTGAGGAGTTGCACCCCTCATGAGATAAGCCTGCATCCTCAGCCCAGCCAGGGTTGGAGGGTGGTGGGGTTGTGTGGAGGGACAGGAGACGTGTGGGTCAGAGAAGGGAGATCAGGGGGCTGCATTTCCAGAAAGGTTGCTGTGCTGCTGGCATTTGCTGTTGAAAGCCGGAGGTTGCAGCCATGTCCAGATGTGGAGAGGTCAACCCAGTGCCCTCCTGCATGGGGAGGGGAGAGGTTCCTCTGGTCATTTTAATAGAACACTGGCGCCATTTGGGAGTGTGGGAGGGAGTGAGGAGAAGATGGAGCAGGAGGTAAAGATGGTTGAAAAACTACAGGGGAAAAGTATAAACCTATAGCCTGTGAGAGCTGATTCTCACCACATGAAAGGGTTTAAAAGAAGGTTGTTTCTCTTCCCTTTCCTGGAACTTTTTCCTGATCCCTTTCAAATCAAAAAGCTTTATCAAGCGTTAGTGGCTTTTCTTTTTTGTGATTGTTGCTTTTGGCTTGAAAGGCAGGAAACAAACAAAAGCAGTTTGTGCTGTGCTGACTGCCGTAACCCCTCTCCCCAAAACAGCGGGTGCTTTCCAGTGTCCGTATTTCAATGCAGTGTTACAGTTGGGGCAGCAGGGAAGGGGAGCTGCTCGAGTGTGAGCGAATACATCTGCTTGCTTAGGGAGACCTCCTGGTCCTGCTCTGGGATGTTACTGACCTCCTTGCAAAATGCCTAGGTGAGGGTGGTACCTAGTTGTGTGGTGACTTAAGAAGGGAGATTTGGCCAAAATGATGATGTGATGAGCAGGGCTTGATGATGGGATGAGAAGGGCTTCATGATGTGATGAGCAGGTCTTGATTTCCTCTTCCCCATCTATCTCCTGGCTCAGGTTAGGTACCTGTATCACCATCCTGATGGCAAAAGGTGAGGCACAGACACCCCGTGGCTTTCCCAGAGCCTCTCCCAGATAGGGACGGTGGGGAATTAAGCCCCTTCCTCAGGATTCCTTTTCCTGTAGGCTACCAGCCGATCCCGTACTCTCCTGCCCTGTATTTTATCTTCCTGGTGATAGTTTCCTGGCTGCGATGCTCCTCTGGTATCGGAACCAGCTGCTGCACGAAGGCGTGCGCATGTGCGGGACGAAAAGGTTGTGTGTATGAATGACTAAAAATTTGGGGAGAGTCTTAACTAACACCGCCTTTATCTCATGGAAGAGGAATTTTTTGATGAAGAGTCACCAAATCATCCATCTTCCCCCCCTGTTGCTTTGTCAGTGGTGTTGCCCATGAGGATGTGTCCTACCTGTTTCTTAGGGGCTTAATGGGAGGGTGTCTCTTCAGATTTGTGCGTAAAAAGCCCCTGGGCTGCCTTCGCCGAGCTTGTTTTACGTCTTTGTTCTAATAAAAAGTTGTGTGTTCATATTTCCAAGCTGTCGCTGCGGTGGTGGTGGTGGTGTTTGCTCTCAGCAGCTAAAGAAAAGCTCTTGGTTGTTCCCCTCACACTCCCAACCTTTACATTAACATCTGGACAAAGATACATGCACATGTGGGTTGTTTTCACTTGCTTTGACGTCCTCACAGCCTTAATGAAAAGCTCATTTGTAACATGGAGGAGCAGTGGCCCGGATTGCAGTGGGGTTCGCTCCCCACCTCTCCCCAGACAACGAGCAGCGTGTTGGGAGCAAACTCTGCAAACTTGGCGCAGGCAGCGTAAGTGAAAGCTAATTGGAAGCAGCCCTGACTTGCACTCTGCTGGAGCTATTTACAATATCTTTCATGCGGTGACTTATTGAGCTATTCGCTCAAAGGAAAAAAAAAAAAAAAAACCAAAACCAAACCTCCCTGCTTATTTATAGCAACGGTGGTAACCACTGATACATGAGCTGGCTTGACATGGAAGCATCTGTCCTGGTCAAACCTTTGGCTATTAATTCACATCCTTTACCTCCTGGCCCTGGGTGTATTGAAGCACATATGCAAATTTGCTGTCTGGTGGGGGGGCATATTTGAGTACCAGGGGTCTCTTTCTCTTACGTTCCTGACCGATGTCCCATGTCACTGCACCATCCCGGGCTGCTGTCTCTAACAGCCTTGATCTCCCTCTGTGTAAAATGCCTGGTGAGTGGTGGTTTTTCATCGTTGGTTTAACTGGGGTGGTTGCTCAATATTGCGTAGTCTGAGCTGGCTGGGTGAGGGTGGTGCCTGGTATTTGCATCGGCCCTGTTTCATCTTGGGGTTGGGGAGAGGGAGTGCTCGCTGTTGGTTTCGGAGCGGGGAGGAACACGCGTGTGTGCCTGGCACTGGGTTTTGGGTGCAGGGCCTCCTTGTGTGGAGCAGCACTGGGCCAAGTAGGTGTGAGGGGTGTCCTAGGGTCAACCGGGCAGGAAGGATTCAACTGGGGATCCAGGTCTGTGCTGTGGAGCTCGGGGCTGGAGTCCTGCGTGGACCCTGGCCATCACTGCCATTTTGTCCAGACCCTGATGACGGTGTTCTCAGGCCTGTGATCCTGACTCACCCCTGACCTCTGCTGAGCCCGGATCATGGGGATGTTATTTTAGTCCGGGGAACGCACACGGTGTATGCAAAGCATCTGCCTGCCTGGAGATGCTTGTTCCACCTTCCACGTCACCCCAGTTTCCCAGCAATTGGCTTCTGCCCCTGCCTCTCGCTCATCTTGTTGTTGTTATATTTTTTTTTTTAAGCCTGGCACTGATGCTTTTGATGTTCCCAGCCTCCTATCTCTGCACGGCTCCTGCAGTACCAGCCCCGTGCCTTTCATTACCGCGTTAACAAACTCGAGTCGTGCCTAACGAGGACGCCTCATACGTTATGCTAATGATCAAGAGACATGTTAATGATATTTTAGAAGCCTAATTAGTGGAATATATAACTATATGCAATTTGGTAATGGACTGTGACAAGAAGTTGTTAAAAGGGGGCTTGACAAATCCAGTTGCATGTGGCCTCAGACAAACAGTTGCTGAGAATAGATGAGGAGAAGCAGGGTCTGTGCGTGCGTGCGCTTGCGTCTCGCCTCCCCGTGCTAAGGGGTGTGTTTTTTGGCGCCTGCGCTCATCATCCAAACTGACACAAGCTGGTTTTTTTGGCTCTAAATTTTTCTATTCTGCTTCTTGAACTGACGTGACCAAAGCTTCGATTTATGGGCACAGTAATTTTCTCTCTCCATCTGTCGATATCTGCACGCATACGTGTAAAATACAGTCAGTCTGTCTGCGCAGGGAGGCGGCGCTGTGTACAGTGGATCTGCTGTCCTCCACCCCTTGGAAGGAGGCAGAGAAGTTGTTGTCAGAGCAGCACCAGCTCTAATGTGCTGTATGTGTCCTCTGAACATCTTAGTGGCAGCTCTTCCCAAGATACACAGTGGTGCTTGAGCATGCATGACTTCTTGTCTGTGAGAGAAGACTGGAAGTCATGCAGGACTTCTGGCAAGCAGGCCCTGAAAGCACCACCTTGGATTTGAACATTAGCAGGAGGTGGGCTCCTTGGTGCCTCTTTCTCTTCCCTGTGTAGTGGAGAGAGCACTTTGGCTGTGTAGATACCTCCCCATGGACAATTGCAGGTACTTCTCAGATTATTATTTTTTTTTTTTCTGTTAACCAAAGCAGAAGTTCTCTGTACAAAGCTGGCTGCCTGGTTCAAGGCCAGGACTGAGTGTTTGGAAATCTGACCTGCTCTCTTGGCTAGGCCAAGGGTAGTTTGAGCCTTAAAAAGCAGGCTGGATCTAGGCTTGAGGAGATGCCAGGTGGAGGGCGTGAATTGGTGGCCAGCGTCTCTGATGAGATGGACTTGATGGACTCCATGGCCCATCCAGTGGGAATGTGAAAAACACAAATCTGTGTCTCATGCTTCCCACATCGTGGATGGGAGTGTAAACCTCCTGCTGACAGTGGCAGGGTGGTGGTTATCCAGCCCATTTCAGGCTCCCTGGGGGTACAGGCTGCTTCTTTGTGTGTCTGGCATCTCTTCTGCATAGAAGAGGAGCCTTCTTCTGGCATCCCATGAGAGAGGAGAAACCTCATTTCTCTTCCAGGTTCTTTTCCATCACTGCATGACCTGGGGCAACTTGTGTTGCTGCTGTGCTGGAACCTCTCATATGGGGATAAGGTGACTGTCCTTCTCTGACAGGAACCAAAAATAAGTTGAAGAGCGGGGGCAAAGGGTTAACAGTATTAATTCCCATTGCTTATGAAACAGTGCCAATTATTAGATCTTATTTCTTGATATCAAGCCTAATTTTTGTCCTTAATGACTTCCCAGTTTTCCCAGCTGTATCCTGAGAGCTGCACCATTTCATTACTTTGTGCCTCTTTGCATGTATGACTTAGGTACCTGCCCTAAAATCAAGACTTTGATAAGATTAAATTCCCATTTAAACTCTCACTTTCTCAATATATGAATATACGCACAACAGCTCTCTCTGGGAAGGAGGCACTGAATTGAGGGGACAGGAGAAGGTGTACATGGCCTTTCAAAGGGTTTCTAAGTGAGGAGTGGGATGAGATGGTCCTGCTTGGTATGAAGACATGCTCCTGTCCTGGGTGTCTGTCTGGGCTGCGCATGTGTCTGTGGTCCAGGGGACCCTGCCTGTTCCAGCCAGGAGTGGTGATGGATCTATGATGGGGAGCTGGCAGCAAGGCAGCCTGCTGCCAGTGGGGCTGCTGGAAATGTTTGAATCGAGAATTTGCAACTGCTTTGGAGCTTGGACAACTTTCATCCTGTTGACTTTTCTCTTCCCTTTAAATATATATTTTTAAGATGTTAAATTTCTTTTACTTATTTGGGTTTTTTTTCCCCCCTCTGCTAATAACTAAATTATAATGAGGCTCCCAGTGGGATTTAAAAATATTTAAAAAACCCACATTAAAAACACTGCAGAAATTATTCACCCCCCTTTTTCTCTTTCCAGTGCAATCCGTTCTGCATAATAGCTCTTTGTCTCGCTGGCAGATAGGCACGGGGGAGGCCAGCGATTGTCGGTGATGCGGCAGTGGCGTACTGAAGAGTTTCGTGCCCTCCTCGGCCACATGGCTCAAAGTTCCCCTTGCAGGGGGCGAATGCAAACTGTGCACCCCCAAGCCCTGGGCAGCACATGGGCTTCGTGCCTGGGTACCACCCTGCCTGGTTTGCACTGGGGCTCAGATGAGCTCACCTCACCCAGCATCCCTGCTGTCAGACAGGTATAATAAAGCAAGAGAATCTTTACACTCCACAATTTCATTCCACGGATCAAAGATCAAAGCAGAGGAATACACAGTGACCATAAAATTAACTGCTTTTTCAATTTTACAATGCTTTCAGTGATAAAGAATCATATAAATTTAATATTAATTAAACACTTAGCTTTTAACCTCCTCCTGCATCTACTTTTGGCTCCTTGTTGGGGAAAAATTAATTGGGCATCTTAAATCTTGCGTTACTAAATGCTTTGACAGGGGGTTTCAAAAGCACTTAGAACTTGAGCAAAATGTATTTGCACCATTCGTCCTTCCACTCACCTAATTGAAAATCTTAGAGGGGAAAGGGAGGGGGGCAGGGAAGAGGAAAGGAAAAAAAAAAAAGTACCGTTTTATGGGTTTGTTTCTTAAAAGGAAAAAAAAAAGGGGGGGTGGGGAAGAAAAAAAGGCATAACTTATAGCTGCTCTTATGGTCTCGGCTTTAATTCAATCCCCGTCACACTTAACACCTCGCAAAATGGAAGCGATTGATCTTCTATTACAGATGGCCTATCGATTGGGAGCTGGGGCGCTGCCGCTCGCTCCTGTGGCGTGATCATCTCGTGCACTTCCCTCCGTGTCCAAATTCTCCTCTGGAAAAAAAAAACAAACCCCAACCTGTCTGCATTGTGCATTGGTTGTGTGGGGAAGATATAAACATCAGCGCGCGTCTCTCCCTGCCTACCACTATGGTAATGTATATTATTAGCTTCCCAACCATTGAAACGCAGCTGCCTTTGGGGCAGAGCCCAGCAAGTGGCTTTTTAGTGGCAAACAGCAACACTTCATGAATATACGAGGAAGGAATTGCAAAATACTACAGTCGCGATCCAAACCGGAAAGATTCAGTGGGAGGAAAGCTCTTGGAAATCAGTAATGTTGCAAAAGACCTAAGGAGCACAGCGGAGAGCAAATTAGATGTGTTATTTGCAATGTGGTTTGGCAAAAAGGGTAGCAGTGGGCTTTCTGGGCTGCAGAGGCCACACTTGATAGAGCAGGAGAGATCTTAGTTCTATTTCCTAACTGGGTATGGCATGTGTCTCCAGACATCTTATTAATGCAACGGTACTGGTGAAATAAAGGGAGCTTCAGGAACTCCAGATGTATGGGATCGGAGCTGGGCAGTTATGGAGGGAAATTCTCCCTTTGTGGTGGAGCCTCATTAATTTCCGTGGCAGACCAAGGAGACCCACCAGCAGCCACTCTCCGAGGGGATGTTAGGTACTAGCACGTGGTAGGAAACACCTGGATCGAGAGAAACTTAAGAAAATAAATGAACGAGCAACTCCAGGATGCTGAGTAGAAGCTTGTTAGATGGATGATGTTTTACCTGTTTGTACCATTTCTTTGCACGGCACCAGAGTTTTAGGAGGTCTTTTGTAAAAGCAAAACAGTAATAGCAGCAGAAGACCTTTTGCAGGCTTCTGTCTTGTGGTCTTGGCTGCAAGTTACGGAGAGAAGGTCTCTGAGCACACGATAAGGGAGGTGTGCAAGCACGATCAGGTAGCTTAATGGTGAGCACAGCAAATTAGAGACACCTCTAAGCCAGTTGTGCAGGTGGGTGCACGTGGTCCAGGGCTACACTTCTGGATCAGGGTTTTTGTGCAGCGTGAAATGAATGATTAATTGTCTGGTTAGTCCTCTATTTGGGATTCTTGATCTGAGTTTGGATTCAAACTTTTCCCTTGATTTTTTTGGGGGTGGTTAAAAAAATTTATTTCCAAAAAAGAAGCTCCTTGCCAAGTTCAGGGAGCAAGTATTGCTTCTTTGCTTCTCCCTGGATGAATTGATGAGGGGTTTGGGTGTCAGATGGTGAGAAACTATCAAATGGGCAACACAGAGCTGTGCCTGGACTAGGAATTGGGTGGTGAAATTCGGGATGGACAAGGGATGAACTGAAAAGTGAGGCCAGAAGCGGGGTCTGAATAGCATTGCTGGGGATTATACTGTAGGGGGCAAAGGCTGTAAGGGGCTGGAGGGATTTTGCAGCATGCTGTGTGGCTGACACTATTTTACCTACCTCCTCTTCTATTTTGAGCTCTCGATTCTTTGTAGGGTTCATTTTAAACTGGGGAAATTGGGGGACACAGAGTAACTTGGTGCAGATCATAATGGATAAATTCCAGGAGACTATTCTGTTGGTTTGTTTTCTTCTCCTTTTGTTTGTTTGTTTCTTTTTGTTTGTTTGTTTTACATTCCTTTGAGGGTTTCCCTGTCCCATTCTTGACTGGTTGTCCACTTACATTTTTAAGAAGGGATCTCATACTTGAAGCTGTCCCTGATGAGGATGCTGAGAACCATCTGGTCCAGCAGACTGATTTAAGGACTAATCCTTTAGAGGACCAGTGTTACTGCCTGAAGTGGGCAAGGCTCTTTGCTGGAGGGGCACAGCCCCTGCACGTGGCAACATTCAGATAACAAGGAAGTGCCAACAGGATCTTTTCTGTACCATTTTAGGCTGCTGAAAAAGCACCTACATCGTGGCACTGGTCCTTTGTGGCCAAGCAGTGCCCTGTTTTCTCTCCCCTGGGCCATACACTTTGGAAGGCAGGGGCTGCATCTCTTCCCATGCTGAACCTGGCTCCCTCAGTTCAGCCCTGGGAAAATGAGCTGTGACATGTGGGTGCTTTGGCTGCCGGGGTCTTGCCCTCTCCTCGTGTATGAAGGGGCTGATGCTTGGACTCAGTGTTTTGATGGATTGATTTATTCTAAAATCTCTTGGGTTAGATGGAAGGTGTTATTGAAGGACCAAGTAGTGTTGATGCTGCAGTGACTCCGCATGAGCCCTCACAGATGGTGTTTAGGAGGGAGGAGGAACATTCCCACCTTCCTGTGTGTAGATAAATCCCAGGCTCTGCCCATTTTGAATTTGGGGCTCAGTTCTTGTATACTCATTGTTAGTGTGTTTAATAAATGTTGCAAGTCGGGATGTGTCATCAAGCTGGACTAGATGTACCAGTATCCAAAGACACCTCTGAAGTTTTGTGCTAAGCATCCCATGTCACCACGGGTGCTTGCTCACTTCCATCTTCCCACTAAAAACTACCAGTGCTGGGCTAGAGGCTGGCAGCTGCTTAAATAAAAGGCTTAGGTTACCCCCAGCTCTCTGTATGCAGCTGTGGAAACTTTCTGATACAGCTTGTCCTCCAGGATCCATAAGAAAAGTCATTGAGAAACAGCATTACACCAGCGAGGGCTTTCCAAGTGGTCCTTTGTGCTTCAGAGTGTAAGATACCGTTCAGGGGAGGACACTGCTGTCCCCAGCAGTGGCTATAACGAGCGGAGGAAAGTGCTGTGGGGCTGTGCTCTGCTTCCCTCTCCCAAGTGGCTCCAATTTTAAAAGTTTCCATTTCTTTAGGATTGCCAGCAGCAGCAGAAGGTCTCCTGGGTGAGAGGGTGTCCTCAAGGCATGGGTGAGACCCTGCTATACACTAGCGTGGTAGAGGGAACGCACAGGGACCTGGTGCGATGGCACAGCTTGTGCTGGGGCTTTGCACAGTTGGAGGGGTGGTGCTGTGAAGGAGGTGTGGGGGTTGTTGAGACCTCATAAAATAACTGGGAGGGATCAGCAGTGGGTTTAAATCAGGGTGTTCCCGCTGGTGATGGAGGAGCTTTATCCATTTATACCAGCTGGGACTCATCTGGTTTTTCTGCTGTGTGCCTGCAGCTGTGTGTGGGGCATCGAGCGCAGGACTGCTGGCTGTGGCTTGTTTTTAAACCTCTTTGCTAATGTCTCTGGAGTGCCCAAGTCTTGCTTTCAGGAGAAGCTGAGAAGTTTCATTCCTAGCTAGGTTTGAAAAGCAAACTTGTGGTCTCAAACAGCTGAAATGCTTTCAAAAATGTTGGTGGTTCTTCGGGATCTTATTTCTCAGAGGTGTGCAGAGTGCGTGCCTACAGCGTGCCTATGTGCACGTGCAGCTTGTGGCAGATGTAACTCAAGCCTCGTGGAAATGATTTCATGCTTTAACAAAACTTAGACAAATTCACATTTTGCATAAGAGGAGGAAATGTTTCAGCTTTGGTTGGTGCCTGAAGCAAAGCAGCTTTGGGTGGTGGAGCAGGGGGAGGATTGCTACAGTGCCAAAGACACCATGAGCAGCATGGGCAGTGCGGTTGTTCAGGGCGTGTTTGCAGATGCAAGAGGTGTTACAGTAAGATTTTATTTATTTATTTATTTATTTAAATCAAAACCTCTTGAATTCAGTGTATAGGCCAGGCCTGAATCTTCTCAGCATGGTGATCCCGCAGCACGCAGATTGCCTGGTATGGGTGTTGGAAAGTGTGGCATGGCTTGCCCTACCAGCCTTTACCCCGGTGGGAGCCTCCCGTCCTGGCAAAGCTCTCCCAGCTTAGCATATCCTTGGACTCTTTTATTTTTGAGGGGCTGTAATGAATCCTGAATTGTTGGTTTTCTCCCTCCTGTGTTCGGGCTCTTATCCATGGAGTGCAGCAAGGGCCCAAAGGTGGATACAGTTCAGTACTGGTCACTTTGCCAGTGCTGGCAGGAGGAAGAAAGGGTTTGAATTTGGGTCAGTCACTCACTGGTGCTCCTCAGGGAGGCTCTGGTTTCTTGTTCATAGCTCTCCAGGAGAAGCGGATTGCCCAGTTACGTTCAGAAAGGCTTGTGAAACTTGTGGGAGCTCTTGTTACCTGCTCCAGCCATGGAAAATTAACTCTGTGCATGCAGTTTGCTCTGGGGAACTTTGCAGTCTTTTGCTCTTAATTCACGGTATTTTCTCTAGCTTCTCCCTCTAGTCCTCTTTTATAAAAGTAAGTAAAATGAAAAAAGGAGGCAGGCAGCGGAGAGGAGAAAGCAGCTGCAAAAGGACCGATCCACCAGCAAGGGGCACAGACCGGCTTGTGAAGCCCTGGGTCCTGCCATGAGCAG
>NW_010297710.1:0-46522 GCF_000700745.2 Antrostomus carolinensis | reverse complement strand
GCACACACCTCGGCCAGCCACAGGTATTCAGCCCTCAAAGGGGAGTCAAAACCAGCCTCGTCCCAGCACTGGCAGCACCTCCAGCCCTGCCTGCAGTGGGGCTGTGCAGCATCTCCGTCCCAAGGACCGTTTCTCCGTGGTCCCAACATGTGGGGCATAGTGTCCCTGTCGTGTCCCCGTGTCTCTGTAGGGTGCAGAGAGCTCTGTGCTGTGTCTAGGGGCATGGAGAGGGAGGGAGACCCTGCCACCCTGCTTGGGCAAAGCCCCGTCCCAAGCTTATGGGGACATCAGCACTGGCCTCCCCTATCTGCTGCCCACCCCCCCTCCCGCTACTTCTTCCTGCTATCGGAAGGAGGGAAAGAAAAGGAGGAACAACCATATGAAAAAAATGTTAATTTATTAATCACGGAATATATAGCAGTTCATCTGAAATGCTGTTGCTATGCCAACACCCTGGGAGTTTATTTTCTTAATCCAGGAGCGAAGCGTTTGGTCCCCCGCTCTCCTGCTGAGCTATTTGAATATGTTGCTGCTGCCGCCGTATCTGTTTAAAAGGGGGAAGGAGGGGAAAAGGGAGAAAGAAAAAAAAATAAAGTAGGCTAAACCACCAAAGCAGTCAGATGCAAAGCAGTAAGAAGCCTTTCTCAGTACGACTTAGTAAAAATGACACAAATTAATATACTCTACTTAAACCAGACCAAGATTAATGCTTCTCTTTCAGAGCAGCTTAGTCCAACTGTCACTCGACAAGCGTTCGTCGGACAAAATCAACACTAATCAACATTTATTCCTCTCTTGCCCTTGGGTCTGAGGAGCGTAGAGCGGGCTGCGCCATTCTCCAGCTCGTCTCGCCACGCTTTTCACCCTCCATCCAGCTTCGCCATATATCACCCTTCTTCTCTGTGCTTCTGCTTGTACGGATCCACACACTCAGCTATCAGGCTACATTAGAGGCATGATAGATTTTCTGTTTTAATTTACATCTATTATATTCCAACATAACAGATCTTGATTCAGTGGAGACCAGTGTCTCCTATAGCCAGACTCTTTGGGAAGATTTCTACATTAACTTATTAAGGCTGGTTGGAAAGTGGCTTTGGATAGGCTCTCCAATCCTCCTCTCACCTCTGAGTGCTGAGTGAAGGTGTTGTGGTGCACCTTGCTCAGGGAGGCCTGTGGCTGTCTTGGCTGGCTTGCTGCCGAGCTGGGAGGTGATGGCTTCGGAGAGGATGGACTGTTGAGTGCTGCCTGTTGCTGTTGCTGCAGGTTGGACACCAGGCTGCTTTGTAAGGAGCCTGGGGAAGGACTTTTCATAAGGGCAGTTAATGACAAAACAAGGGGAAATGGGTTTAAGCTGAAAGAGGGGAGGTTTAGATTAGATATTAGGAAGAAGTTCTTCACTGTGAGGGTGGTCAGACACTGGAACAGGTTGCCCAAGGAAGTTGTGGATGCCCCTTCCCTGGAAGTGTTGAAGGCCAGGCTGGATGAGGCTTTGAGCAACCTGGTCTAGTGGAAGGTGTCCCTGCTGCTGGCAGGGGAGTTGGAACTGGATGATCTTTAAGGTCCCTTCCAACCCAAACCATTCTATGATTCTATGTAACTGAAGCCTGGAGGAGACCTTACCCTGACTTGTGGTGCTGGTCCATGCCCTAGACATTGTAACGGGTTGAAGAGGAGAAGGACTGAAACCAGCTGTTGATGTTGAGAGGATGAGGTCTCAACATACCTGTAGGTCATCTTCCCATTTCTTCTGCAGGGCAGCTGAATCCACGAGTGTCTGGCACGTGTAGGGTAGGAGGTTTTTGTCAAGATTCATGGTTCGTTTCTGATGGCCAGGGTACTGGTTCCTGCTGTACCTTCACAGCAGAAAAGGGATAGATCTGATCTAAGTCCTGCCTGTCAGATTTCTCAAGATCTTGGTGGGGCTGTGCTTCAGCTGACTTTCCCTTTGAGCATTAGATCTGTCTTGTGTGGTTGTCCAGAGGGTCTATGGTGAACAGGAAAAGGCAGAAGAGTGGAAGAAACTGGAGCATATTGTGTTTGTTTCCTCTCCAATGAGCAGAAAACAAGTGAAGGTCATGATGCTGCTGTGCCCAGCTTGGTGTAGTTTGAAGAGCTCTTCCTGTCCTTGCAACCTTGGATTGTTAAAAAGGGAGGGAGGGGAATCCCACCTCCACCTTCCCGTTTGGCACTGTGTGGTCAATGCTTTTTTCCCTGATTGACCTGGCAGAGCACTCGCTTGCGGTTCGGATGATCTGTGTTTGACTTTTTTCCAGTGCCACAGATAGCTGCGTAAGCTTGGACAAGCCTTTGTCTTACAGTCTCCTAGATGTGAGTGGACAGGAGTCAGGCTCTTGGGCAGACTAAAATCAAGGTGGTTCTTGTTCTCCTTAGTCCAAAGAGGACAGCAAACATACTCTTACTTTGCAGACTGAAGGAGTAAATATAAGACTGAAAGTCAGGTGAGAAGTGAACCTTTCTAGTAATGAAGACAGTGTTCAAGCAACCTCTTCTTCAGGTTGTGTGTACAAGTGTAAATCCATCTGGAGAGGTGGTAGACTTGCTTTTGTGGTGGGTGCCCAAGAACAGGTTAGAAGAATATCTGTCAAGGATGCTCTTGTTCCAGTGCTAGAGAATGGGTCAGTCCATAAGTGTCTGCCCACCCCTTCTGCAGCTGATTTGGGATGTGAGGGGCCACTCTGGTGTTGGATCTCCCAGTACGAGGTTGGTGCTGATGTGGTTAGCATGCTTTCTGCTCCTTCTGATCAGGGCTAAGAGGTTGAGGTTGCCCTATATTTGGATGGTGTTAGGGGTAGTCTAAGTGGTCGCTAAGTCTTGTGGTCACTCTCACGGGTTCCTTGCCCCTGGGGGTCCAACACATGATATCCCCATTGCTGTTGCTAAGTTTGTCTCCATAGCATGCTGTGGGTGATGGATCGATGGTCCCAGGGATGGGATCCCGTTAGAAAGTTGCAGTCAGTCTCTTGGGTCAAAGCACAGCTTGGTGATTTTGCTGGGAATCCCATGGCCCTCTTCTGCCATAGATCCTTTTTGGCTATGTTGCTAAATTTAGTTTGGAAAGTTGTAATTTCTCCTTTCTTCCTGGGAACGCTTACGTCTGTGAACGCTGTGACACGGAGGCTTTCGCTGCTCCTTTCTACCATGGTGGCCTCTGTCAAATGGTGCAGAGGCTGCTGGCTGGCAGAGTACTAGAGTGTGCTTCCTCCCAGCCTGGATGGACCGAAGCCTGGGCTTGGGGAGCTGGTGGGATCTCTCTGCCTGTCTGTATCTCTCTCTCTCTCTCTCTGCTGGTGTGAATGAAGATTTGATTAATGCGGGCACTTTAGCACAAGTGCCATTTTCCAGGCTGTAGCTCTTGGCACAGGGAGCGCTGCCGGACCGGAGCAGAGGAGAGCTGCAGGCAGCGCCTGCGCGCGCCGGGCGCTTTACAATGTGCTGGCAGGGGAGCTCCCTGCTTCCCTCCCTGCTTCCCTCCCTGCTCCTCATTGCTCTGCAGTAAAGTAAATGACGCTTGCTATAACTTTGCACTTACAGGACTGCAACTCAATTTAAAAACAACCCCAAACTCCAGGAACAGGAGGGGCTCTGTAGTGAGCTCGTCTCTGCGAACCCACCTCGTTAATTTTAATGGTGGGAGAAGTTCTCCAGCCAGGGAGAGAGGCGAGGCAGTGATGCTGAAGTTGGCGTGCCAGCAGCCCTCGGGGATGGGAGGACAGCAGTAAGTCCCAGCTCATGGGAGACTGGCTGGGGACAGACCTCACCAGGGAGTCCTGGCCCTTTTGGTGACTCGTAAATTAGCCGGGCTCCCGCTCCAGCTCCAAACAATGGTCTTGAGCAAAGGGGTGGTGGGAGCCTGGACGCGAGTAGGGACCAGGAGGCTGGGTGGAGACCGCTCTATCCAAGGCCGCTTCAGGCTGTGGGGCTTTGCCAGCTTTTCAGGGAGGTTTTTGGAAAGGAGATAACATGTGCAGGAATTAATGCTGTTTGTAAAGCACTTGGAAGATGGGAAGAGCTATAGAAGTGCTGTAATTAATAGAGGCTGGCTAATTTAATGTTCTGCTTGGACATCATCTCAGCTGATATATATGTAAGGAAAAGCACCTCCATTAGCACTAGGAAAAATTGTTCTCCCCCCAGTGCTGGGGCTAAAGCAACCAGATTTATTTCTCTTAATTATCTCCAGGAACCGAAGTCCAAATGGCTTTGAGTCTTGGAAGTGGATGTGACCGTGAGACAGCAAAGCTCTGCAGACCATCCTTGCTTTTAACAGATGCCAAAATGCTCTGTGGCAGAGGCCAGGCCAGGTCAGGGCTAGTGGTGAGGTTTGGGGTGAGTATGATCTGTGAGCTCTTAATGAAAGCTGCACGGGTCTGGAACAAACTGGTTCTTACTGGGAGGAAGGGGCAGTTTGCCATGGGGGCAGCTCTGTGCTGGGCCAGGATGGCCATGGAAGTAAGCACTTTGTTTGAGTCCTGGGGAAACTGAGGAAGGAGGCATCTCCTTGGTGGTTGTGTATGAAGTAGCAACTGAGAGATGATGTTTCTGCTCCCCCCTGGTGGGATACCCAAGGAGATTCAGAGGCAACCAGTACGAAATGGGTGAAAGGGAACTGGTCCTGTCTGCCGGGCATGGATTGGGATCCTTGAAAAACTGAAAGATTCAGGTGTTGAACATTTTCCAACCTGGATGTCTCATGTTAAGCCAGATGTGGGCTGTTGTGAACGTCTGCTGCTGCAGTCCTGTTACCGAGGGCTGTGCTTTTGAATGTCATATTTATACCGCAGAAAGTCTTGCTTTTGTTTTTGAGGATCTAGTGTGAGCTGCATCTGTTTAATCCGTGCTCTCATTTATCTCGCTGTGCTGGGGATGGAGTGAAGTGAAGGAAACCTTCACCTTCTGCTTTTCTTTTTACTGCTGTAAACCCTTTCTTTAGTTTTCTGGTAACATGTTTCTGTAGCCATGTCTCAAGAGTGCTGGTCAGCACAACCCTCCTGGCCTCTTCCCCCAGGGTGAGCTGGGACTGGGCTTCAGAATCCATATATAGCTCTTGGAGAGGTTTTCTGAGATGCTGGCTGGTTTCTGTCCAGCTTTGGATGTGCTCGGCTCACTGGGAAGCTGCGCCTGAATATGGTGTTGGGACCTGCCCAAGTCTGAAGGCATTGGCCTTATATGCATAGGAACAGGCAGTTTCTATATAAATGTTTTTATAAGGGCTATAAACCACGGTGCGCTGGACTGTGAGCCAACTGCTGCACGCTGAGCTCAGAGGAAACTTCCTTGCGAGCATCTCATCCCGAGCTCCTTCTCCACTGGGCTTGTTGTGATGGTATCTGCTGCCTGCACCGGGCAGGGGATGGATGGCAGGAGCAGGCAGGGGATTTGGGGAGCCAGGGCAAGGCTGTGCCCGCTCCTACCAGCGGCTGGGTGTTGCTGGCGTGGGGGTGCAGCCCTGAAGGAGCCGGGGTGTGAAACCAGTTGCCTTTCCTGGGAAGTCTGTGGGTGTCTGTGTGTGTGCACATACCCACAGCCCCTCAAGGGTGACAGCTTCCCTCAGCAGCTGAGGTGACTTCGGAGGCAGCAGAGAGCACAGCAGGACTGGGTAAGTGACCTTCTCCCGGGTCACTGCCTGCCAGGGTCAGTTGGCCGCTCAGCTGCATATCGGGGATGCTTTTCCCTGCTGGTGAAAGAGCAAAGGAGAGATCCTGCGGGAGGAGGAGGAGGACGAGGAGGGGAGGGCTTGCAGCCCCCATGGACCTGACCCACTGGGCTGGCCGTGTCTGGAGCTGGTCCAGAGGGGGTGCAGGAGGAGCTGGGGACAGGGACAGGGGCGGCTATGCAGCAATCGGGCTGGTCAGTGCTGCATTTCATGAGCCTGAGCTGGTCCCCCCAGCGTTGTCTGTGCCTCAGTTTCCCCTACTGTAAAGTCAGTGATCTTGCAAGCCATCTTATCTCTCTGTTTTGTTTTTTTTTGGGTACAAACCACTGTTGAGTCTCGATTCAAAGGTGCCAAAAGGGCCTATGCAACGTGTAGGTGACGAGTGATGGGCTAGATGGAAAGCCTAGTCTCAAAGGCCGACTTTTTTGTGCCGGGGATGTAAAGCCACGGCTGGAGCAGGTCTCCCCACAGGAGGCAATCCGACCCATCTGTGTTTAATGGGGACCACACAACACGGCTGCTGGCCCTGGGCCCGGAGATATTCTTGTAACTTAATAGTGCCCTGCAGAGACAAACAGTGCTATAAAGGGGGGACAGATCTTTTTTTAAAAGGTATTCAGGAGCCCAGGGCTACAGAGAGGGGTCCTGCAGACTGTCTGAAAACTGCATGCTGCCCACCTTGGTTGTCTGTCCTTATATATTCCCAAGCCATCCAGATCATGTTCCTCCAGTGAGTGCCTGGCTCGAGTTCCCAGGGATCACAGGTGCTCTCCTCTGCTGGGGCCTTGCCTCCGAGCAGGGGGTGACTCAGCCCAGAAAGGTCTCCAAATTCTGGGTCAAAGTGACTGGGGAGCCTGTGATCTAAGGTTTCCATGGGACAGGCGCTCTGAGTCACAAGGGCTCCTCATCTGATAATTTTACCTAAGACATGTTGGGGCCTTGTTGACCCTGGACAAGGTCTTCTCCACGGCAAGCGTATGATGTCTGATCTTTGGAAAATTGAGTGATTCAAGGTGATCCACCAGGAATGATGCTCAAGGCCATGTATTTCTCCTTTTTGGTAAAACAGGGCGGGGAACAAGCCTTCCTCGGAAGAGAGGCTCCTTAGAAAGGGTTTGCTAGAACTCCTAAGTGTGCTGGGGGTTTGCAGGGGAACCTGGCTCTGCCTGGTGGCCCAGCACAGCTGCTGTGGGCCATGTCCCCTGAGCCTGGAGGGGATGGCTCTTGGGAGGAGCTGGAAGGAGACATGCCTGGCCTGCCATGTGGGGAGTGCTGGGGCTGGGGGCCATGGGCCGTGGGGACATCCATCAGCCTGCCCAGCTGGCTGCTGGAGAGGTGTCAGAAGGCAACAGCTTTCTGTCGCTGCTGACCTGAGTTGAGGCTGAACTTATGACCTGAAGATAAAAGCCTTTCCTCTCTCTCCCTGACTCTGGTGCTCTTTTCCTCGAATTGTCCAGGCTCTCCGCCCTGCATCCAGCCAGGCTCACAATGGAGAAAGGTCATTTATTGTGCTGCTGCCCTTCTGCATCCTGTTCCTCTTGGTACCTTCACCCTGAAGCCATCTGGCTCCACCAAAAGCCTACCTGCCTTCTGCTTTCCTTTCTCATCCTCTGCTCACCATGAATTTAGCTCTCAGCTGACAGAAATGTGCCAGTGGATGTGGTGAGCGTAGGAGAAGGGAGAAGGGCTGGTGGTCCTCCAGCTTTAGCAGGAGCTATTGGAGGGCCCTGATGGACAACATAACTGTGCTTTCACCGGCCCTCCATGCTGCAGAGGCAACTTCCTGAAATCTATGTGGATTTTGGGTTTCGTTGGGTCCCCAGAGTCCACAGAGCTGGAGGGGCTTAGGCATGGAGATGTGGAGAGGGGAGAGGTCTCTTGATGCTTCCCCTCCCTCCCCACCCTGCAGAAGGGAGAGCTGAGGAGGGAGGAATGAGGTCCATGCAAATGCACGTTACGTCTGCTGCTAATTTTGTGATTGGAAACGAAGCAACAAAGGGAGGTGGTGCAGCGTGAGGATGGTTTAACCTTGATAAAACAGTGATTTCACCAAGGATGATGTTCTCCCATCTATCTTCATCCATCAAGGCGCTGCTGAAATATGCTGATGAAGCCTGTGGATAGGAGTACAGTGCAGTTAAATGGGGCGTTGAAAATGCTCTCTGTACCCCCGTGACAAGGTGGCGTTACTTACTGTCCAAATTTAGTACAGGGAACAGCACGAACCGCTGCCTTTTGCTCTGCAGACTGGGGTGGGATGCAGCCAGGGCTGTGTCCCCTCTGTGGAGAGTCAGGGATGGTGGTGGCATCGCTTCATTTTCCCCTTTTCTTTAGTGCCACTGAGAGTCTCGAGCGCAGAAGCCGTAAACGAATTCAGCTTTGCTATACAAATGCCTTCCCCTCCCTAGCAGAGGGAGAAATTGGTTCATGAAAGGTGCCAGGTTTGCAGGTAAGGCGATGGTCCTGTTGACTTTGGTTGAACGTTGGCTGGAGGGTCTGGTCTGTGGAGGAGTTGGGAAATCCCAGGGCTTTGCTGTGCGCGGCTACCGCGCGTTTTGCCTGCGTGTGCTGTGTTGGAGGAGCAGTAATTAAGCTTTATTTATATGGGGTTTCCCAGCTTGCAGGGTGGGAAGTGATGGTACGTGGGTGTGAGCGCTGCCTGTGAACTTCTCCTCAAGTTTGGGGATTAGCAGCATGGGCTAAGTGCCACAGTCTTTTTTGGTCAGGTATCTGAAGGCGGTTTACCGGCTGCGTGTGAGTGTAAATGTCGATAGGTCAGTGGTAAACCGAGCCCTGTAACCCAAGCTGCTGTTGTACCCGATCCCACTGGGACCGGCAGCGTTCTGCCGGGGCTACGACATTGCCTGTGGCCCCAGCACTTCCAGTCTGAGCTTCAGTGGTGGTGTCCCTGTGTCCAAGCTGGGATGTGCCGACGGTGGGGTGAGCTGGGATCTCCTTGCCTTGGGACAGAGCAAGGTAGAGCTGGCAGGGAGGGTCTCTCTGTTTCTGCTGTGCTGTGAGAGCTGCAAGGAAATAAAAGACTGAGTGCTGCTGCTGGTGGTGTGGGACCATCCTAACACTGGGAGGAGCTAGGGCTTCAGTGTCCTCTCCTGAGTGCAGGCATGGCTCACCTCCAGCCAACTCTTCCTCTTGCAACTGGGTTTATCTTCCTGGGTTGTCCTTCCAAGATCTGACAAGGTGTGAGTGTTACCTCCAGGCCTCCTTCCAGACTTGTGACACGACTTCAGAGCTCTCCTCCATAAATAACACAGACAGGCAGATGCCTCCTTACAGACAAAATGTACAATGAAGGCTGGAGAACTCACTCTGAATCCAGAAGGGTGGCTGTTGAAGAACATGTCCATCTAGCACAGTGCAAGGCTGGCATAACCTGCTATGAGGAGGACAAAGTCTGGTGGGAGTCTGCTACCCACTTTGATTCAAGGACCAGAGTGCTGTGATTTCATACCTTCAGAGCTTCCTCCATCTTTGGTCTTCTGGACACCCTGGTCCCTGCTCCATGCCAGCCCTGGACTACTCTTTGGGCTCTCAGTTGTCACTTGATGACATCAACTACAGTGAGACCATCCTCAGCTTGACTACCTCCAGGCATAGCACAAACTTTCAGCCCATAGCTCTTCTCTGTCCCACCAGCACACTCACTGCTTATTGGTAACTCAACTTTGTGATGGATTCCCTACTCCTCAGACATCTCATGGGACACCTTCCAAGCCAGAGACTGGGGTGATGGGCTGGTGCAGGGCATAGGCTGGTCAGCTTATGGCAGAGCCATTTCTTATCCCTCTCAGCCTCTTGTGTTTCTCCCATTGCTGCTTCCACTCCTGATGCATTCGGGAGCATTTGGTGGGGGGGGGGAAGTTGACAAAAGAAATGAATTATGCATAAGGAATTAATTTCCTTGATGAATAGGGACTTACAAACTCAATTGCCATTCGCTTTCAAGGGATGCTTGGGGGAATGGGGGGAGGGAATAAAAGCAGAGGATGGAGCAGAGGGTGGATGGCTGAGCCTGGAAGTGTTCCTGGCCTTTGAGTGGACTTTGGGAAACAGCCCTGGGTCATTTAAACCATATGATGGGTCCCATATTCCCATCAACGTGTGGGGTTCTTTGCTGGGGTGAAAATCAGGGTGGTGAAGATGCAGGAAATCTAGCAGTGCATCTGTCAGCGAGTGACATCCTTTGCTCACAGTATGAGGAGAAAAAGGCCAGATGAGGACTTGGCTGTTCTAATAGGTGGGGAAACTTGAGGCAGGTGTGTATGTGTGACTTGTTCAGACTGGGTGCAGGCCAGGGGCTGATACAGGAGTAGGGCTTGGGGCTCTTGTACTCCAGAAGTTTGCCTCTTTCCCCTCGTGTGCCCTTCCCTCCTGCATGCTGCTGTGTCCTGGGAGCACAGCCAATGACTGGGAGCACTAAAGGCGTTGGAATGAAGATGCTGTAAAAGAGCCTTCTGGAAACTTTGCCCAGCCAGAAGAACTTGCCCCCAAACCCAAGCAGACATTTCAGATTCCTGATGGGAAGAGAGTGTCTGTCAATCCAAGTGATCTGCCTGGCATCAAGCAGATGAGCCCTTGTGCTCTGTGTGGGTGTGTGTAGAGAGGTGGGGGTGGGTCTGTTCAACCAAGGACCAAGTGACAGGACAAGAGGAAGTGGCCTCAAGTTGCACCAAGGGCAGTTGAGATTGGACGTGAGGAAGAATTTCTTTGCTGAAAGGGTTCTGAGGCATTGGAAGGGGTTGCCCAGGGCAGTGGTGGAGTCCCCATCCCTGGAGGGATTGAAGAGTCGTGTAGACATAGTGCTGAGGGACATGGGATAGATGGGGACTTAGTGTTGGGTTAATGGTTGGACTCGATGATCTTAAAGGGCTTTTCCAATCTGGGCAATTCTGTGTGGAAAGAGGTCTCTTCCCTTAGTGGAGGGGTGGGGCTGGTCAATGTTTTGGAGGAAGGGAAAAGTCTGCTTGTGATGCCAGTTGCTGTTGGGTTGAGAAGTGTTTCACCTTGCAAAGCATCGGGAGTGTTGAAGGAAAGGCTGACCTGGCTGTTGCACTGGCTGATGAACTGGAGAAGTGGTGAGCAGAGTGAGGCACAAAGGGGAGCTGTGCTGGGCCCTGAGCTCAGCCCAACATCAGGCAGAATTAATGCTGGTACAGGTCAGTTCAGTGGCCCATTCTTCCCTGTGATCTGGTTTCTCAAAGCCCACATGGCTTTTCCTGATCCACTGCAGGTCATGCCTGCTTCTCTGTCACCTGTGCACCTTGGAGTAGCCCTATGATAACAAGGAGCCTCCTCATCCTCCTGAAGAGTACCTTCAGGGGAGGGGACGGGGAGCTGGGTGAGGAGGGTGCTGGAAGTGGTGTCTGGAGATGGAGGAGAGGCTGTGCCCGGGGCTGAGCTCGGCAGCCATGCTCTGGCTCCTTGCTGGTGGGCAGTAGTCCTGCAACCATCCTCTCGTCTTTTAGACATAGTGGGAGACCTCAGCATTACCTGATGGTCCTGCAGGCCCAGATCCTGCGAGGGAAGCAGGCTAGGACCGTCCTGGTGGCATCAAAACTGGTGAGCTGATGTAGATAGGTTTTTCCTAGAGGCTGTAGTTTTCCTGCCCTTTGCAACTTGCATATTGCCCTTTAAACGTCACTGTCTCAGTAGGACTGACGTACCTGTGTGCTCATGGACCTGGGATGAAGGTTTGCAGTTGTGCAAAGTAAGATGTTGCTGGCTGCCTGGGTATTTCCAGAATCAAAGACGACTGTGAGTGTTGGCAGAAGTTATGCCAGAGCCATGTTGCTGGGCTCATCTAGCCCTGTGGCACACCAAGAGCATCCTCTGTGCCTGCACACGTGTCCCCGTGCTGCACATCAACCCCGTGCCACACTGGAGCTTGGTCTTCTCCAGCTCGGTCACTGGTGTGATGAGCCTGGGAGATTTGTGCAATACTTATTTCACCCTGCTCCCCCCTGCCCTGGGCTGTTTTGGGGAGGGAGCAGTGTACCCCAGGCAAAGATAGCATCCTCAAAACCCCCCAAAACCCTGGGACCAGCTGCCTGGAGTTTGGGATCGTGCTGACTGGCTGGAAGGAGGTGGCATGAGTTCCTCCTGCTGTGAAAGGGGACTGAAGGAGTGCAAATGGCCAGGGAAGGGTGGTTTAGTTGTGGAAAGGGTGGTTTAATCGTGGGAAAGGTGATTTAATGGTGGAAAGGAGGGTTTAATCCTGGGAAGGGCGATTGAATCGCTGCTTTTCTTTTCCATCCCTTTCTCGGCCACCTCCACTTTTCCCAAGCAGAGGGCAGAGGGGATCCGTGGGCAGGGGGCTTTGGAAGCTGTCGCTTTGCATTGCACGGCTGGGGAAAGGTCTCTACCTGCCTTATTTTGTCCCTTTTGCTGTCAGGGCTGACAGTGCTCATGTTTATTTCATCCAGCGTGGCGGCTGTCTCGTTTCCCTATCCTCCGATGTCATTAGCGTGCCGAGAGCGGGCCCTGCAGTGCTCAGCCTAATGAATTCCGCTGTGGCTCTTCTCTCCCCACCTCGTTACCAAAGCTCAAGGTGTCAAATTAAACCCGGCCTAGGAAAGGAGAGAGAGAACAAGGCGCAAGAAGAGGAGGGCAGGGGAGGATGTGTGTTGTAGGGGTTCCTTTGATTCTAGGGTTTCCCCTTTTCCCAGCTATTTTTCCTTTTAAGCCGTTACCTTTGTGGCTGGGGTTTCTCTTTGAGGCTGGACGTGTTGTCACACCGGAGGTGACTTTGTTTGCAGCCCTGAGTCCTCTTCTGTTGGGATGGGAGGAGGGATGTCCTCTTTTTTTGTCCCTGCTGCAGAGCATATTTTGTCATCCTCTGCCCCTGCTTGGCCTTGTTCATGCTGTGTGGTCACGTGGGAGACAGCAGTGGGTGTGAAAGTGCCATTTTAAAAACCAGGTGGCTGTTTCTCAGCTCCTAGTCCACCTCCTGGTTGTGCCCTCAAGCTGGGATGAGTTTTGCGGGTGGTTTTCAATGAAAGCTGCCGTCCTCCATCACTAGGAGCTGGTGAACTTTGAGTGAGCTGCTGCATGTCCTGAGAGCTGGGGCACCAAAAGCCACACTGACAGTCCCCCACCAGCTCTGAGGCCATGCTCTTCTGGGCCACGTTTTGCTTTTCTTTAGTATTTCTCACCCCTTGTTTGCCCAGCTCCTGGTGCCAGGAGGGTTAGGGGTCCCCTGCCCTCCAAAGCCAGAGAGTCCATCCCTCAGAGGTGGCTGGACTGTGACAGGACACCTGGAGTGACAGCAGCCTGTCCCCAGCACCCTCCCTGCCCCATCTGCCTTGGCTCTCATTGATTTAAAATAGTTTTGTAATATAATGATCTCCTCGTGGACGGGCTTTTTCATTACGTCAGCTGCTTCAGCTGTGGTGAGCATATTAATGTGGGACTAGTGCTGTGGTGGAGTGTGCGTCGGTGGTGGGGAGGGAGGGAGAGACAGCCTCCTCCACCAATGACTGTTCCAGCCATCCCCATGGATTGGGGTCACCAAAGGCTGTGCTGAGCCCTTAAGGGGTGCCCCGTATCTGCTGGGGACAGAGGAGCAGAGCAGGGGCTAAAGGGGACAGGGACCAACCTTTCTAGGATGTTGGGAAACTGAGACCCTTTTGCACCCCAGGTTTGACATCTCGGGGCCACTGGTGGATGCTGCTGGGAGAATTTGGCTTGGAGAGCACCAGCCTAGGTGACATAGTGGCTCTGGGGTCCTCCTGGTGACCTCCTGTCCTGCAGCCCATGCTGGGCGTGAAGCTGTAATGGTTTGTGGCATTTGTTTTTGCTTTGCCTTGTACACTGGGAGGAGAATGCACGGTGAGAAGGGAGAACAGGTGCCTGTTCCTCTGCATGGGACAGAGCAGTGTCACTGCTTCCTGGGGAACCTGGGTCTTGGTCCCCGAGCCTGGGGAGCAGAGCAGGGACCCCAGACCTGCTCCACCACCTACACCAGCAAATTTGGGGTGAAAAGAAGACACAGAGAAGGATGAAACCAGACATGGCTTTCCCCTCATCCTGACAGCTTGCTGGAGGAGCAAGCACAGGACTGACTCAGACTATGGACCCATGGCCTAGAGTTGTGGCTTGTGGCAGTGGCTTTTAACCCTGTGCAGGTGACCAAGACACAGTGCACTGGGTGCACTGGGAGGTGAGGAACAATTTCATGTGCAGTTGGAACTGCAAAGGGAATGTGGAAGGAGGTGTGATTTAATCACCTCAGCTGGCCCTGGGCCAAGACCACCAAGGTTCAACACCTCTTTGTCGCAAGAGATGCTGAGGGAGCATTAATTGGCATAATTCGTCAACCATTTGGTGCCTCTTGGTGTGCTGTCCATGCAGTGTCCCAGTGCTCCAGGCTGGGAGGTTTTGGGGGAGCTTTGAGGCTTTTCTGGAAAGCAGGTAAAGGTTACTGGCCTGGGTGACTCCTGAGGCCACGGTGTGGTGCTGGGCGTTGGTGGAAGGGTCTCCAAAACTGCCTGTCTGCAGATGAGGAAGACAGTCCTGGTGGGTTTTGTCTACATCAGCCACTTCCTTGGCAGGTTGGCACAGGGGTTGAATGGGTGTTTCAAGCCCAGCCCAAACACTCCCCTTGCCTGACACTGCTTGCTTCTTGAGAATGACTTGGGACCAAAGATTCTGTGGAGGCAGGACAAGCCTCTCCAGCAGCATCTGTCTTGCCAGCTGCTGTGATTTACTGGGCCTCGGTGAGCTCCCTGGACCAGTATGGCACTGAAGATCTGAAGAGGAGTTCAGCGATGTGAAAACTTGCTGAAGGGGCAGTTTGCGATAAAGCAGAACTGTTTTCCTTGCACTGTCCTGAAAAAAGGCAAGAGAAAAGAAAAGCTGACACCCCCCCTGATACACCTCTCTGCTTAAAGGCTCAGCCCACTAGACTCCCTATGCAGCAGAAAGGGGTAAGTGTGGCCTAAGATGGACTAAATGTGAGTTCCACCCTGGTACATGGAGATATTGCTGCTTTTCCCCACCACAGGAGACATTGAAATGCAGCGAGGTCATCTTGATTTGAGCACTTCATATCGTGGCCTCTTAGTTGGCTGGGAATAGTGCAACTGTCTCCTCCTCCTCTGAAGATCTGGGAGATCAAAGACTTGTGTGACCTGAGCAGCCTCATTTACTGGGAAAGCATGAAGTTGTGTGGCAAGTACCCATGTGATGTGGGTATCTCTGGGGGTTTTGGGGTGGCTATGCCAGGCCAGGCTGAAGGTGCACCCAGCTGGGCTGCCCTCATTGCCAAAGCCTGGTGGCAGCTGCCAGGGGAAGGAGCAAAAAGGGACAAGTCAAGAGTAAAGTGCCCCTTCGCTGCTGTCCCTTCTAGACCCCAGCAGCAAGCAGCAGTAGACCTGGTGATGCTCAGCAGAAATTCCCTCACCCAGCTGGGTGGCTTTTGTTTCACCCTGTGTGTAAAGATTCTTGTGTGGCAGGGGATGGGTCTCCCTACACCACGCCTCAGTGTCCTTGTCTGGGCAGAGAGGTCTATACGTGTTTGCTCCTGCTCTGGAGTGCAGTGGAGACAAGTTCATTCAAGCACTTTGAAGTCCTCTGATGAAAAGCACTGGAGGACAGAGGCTTATTAATTGTTGTTGAGAATATCTGTCAGTCCTGTGTGAGGAGCTGCTGGCTGAATTTCTGCTGTCTGCTCTGTATAGGAGAAGGTAGTGACAGTACTGAGACAATGAGAGTGGGGCTGTCATTCTCATGGAAATGAGTCCTGCAGGCTGAAAACCTCCAGGTTTGTAGGAGCAGTATCTCCAGGTTGTGATGGGAGAGAAGGCTCTGTCCTGGCAAGTCACTGTGGAGGCCTGGCCAGCCTTTGCTTTCAGGCACTGGTGGAGCCATGAATGTGTAGACACTATTGGATTGGTGGTGGCCTTCCTCTTCTGGGAAGGAGCTGCTAGCTGGTTTTTGGGTGCTTGATGTTCCTGTTGACACCAGCCTGTGGGAGGGTGTCAGTTGGCAATAACAGGAGTTGTCATTGCGTGTGCAAAACTGACGGCTCTTTGGGCTGATGGGTTTGTGCCTGACTAGTACCCAGACTCGGTTACCTGATAAACCTCTCCAGAGTACTAAACCAGAAGTTCCTCTGCAGCTGTTAGACCTGTGCTGGAGCAGTGATTAACCTCTCAGCTGTCTCACACTCTGGTTTGATTCAGGCACATCTTGGGGTCCCCAGCTCCACTGGACAGGTGATTGGGGTGGGAGTTGTGGGCGCAGAGCTTGCTGGGCATTGGTGTGCATGTTGGTGATGCTGCCTAAAGAGCCTGTCCTTTATGACCTGGGGATGGAGGCTCAGACTCGTCTTGGGAGAGCCATGGAGGAGGAAATTACTGGGGCACAGAAAGCTTTCTTCCCTCAAGCCAGCTCATGGTCACCTCCATGCTTTCATCCTGTTGAAAAGCTGTAGCAATGGCTTGTCTTGTAGGGTCTGACCCCTCTGATGGGGTGGTTTGTCTTGCTTGATGTGAAGCAACCCAGAGTGTATGTGGTGCTGGGAACTTGTCTGTGATGTGTCTCATAGTTTTAAAGCAGGGAGATCTCCATGCTCTGAGGTTGAGGCAGACAAGGAGAGCAGGAGTACTCCCTGGTGACAGATCTTGGTGGGACAGCACAGTGTCCCTGGCAATAAAGGCCACGGAGAACCAGCTGACCTCAAACATTGTGTATGGGTGGGCACTGACCCTACGATCAGAGCCTGGACCATGCTCTGGCTCTGCTAAAATACATCCTTCCTCCTTGGATGCTGCTGTGCATCCCTATCCACTGTTCCAGCCAGGCTCCGGGGTGCTCTTCTGCTGGGGATCAGGATCTCCCAAACTCATCTCCTCATCCAGTGTTGTGTGGAGCTGTGAGAGCCTTGAAAGCCGTCTCCTTTCCCCAGCCCCCTCCTGCCATGCGCTCTCCCACTCCTGCCATGACACTGAACATCTTCCTCGCGGATGAACTTGGCAGTGCCGGGCTTTCTTACCAGTGTGGCAACAGCCACAGCTCCCAGCTTGTTAGACTGAAAGAATGTGCCGTTTTAATTAATGATATGTAAATATCCTTGAATGGGCCGCATTTGCATATTAAGAGAGATTTGCGGAATCTGCGGAGTAATATATTTTAATTAAGGATTAATTAAAAATAATGGGAATTTCATTTCGCCTGGCAGAATCCGTTTAGATCTTTGCACACGTCTGCTCGGGAGCCCGGTCGGAGCACGCTGCCGGTGCCACGGTCCGCAGCTGGGGCCGGCTGCCGGTGCTGCTGCTCTCCTGGCCGGGTCCTGAAACCTCCAGCAGAGCCGAGTGACCCGTCCCCTTGGCCACACAACCTGGCTGCAGGTTTTCGGGCTGGTTTTTGATATTCTTTATGGCAAAATAAGCAAATGGCTGTGAGACACGGAACACTAGTTGTGTTGGCAATTATGTTAATAGCATGCTATTAGGCTATGATTCTATATGAGCAATTGGGGAGAAGAAATGCCTTACTGAGAGAGAATGATACAACAGACGTCTGTCTTCTTGATATAGCTCCAGAGGAGCTTTCTGCGTAATTACACTCGGCCACTTTTTGGAGGTGGGAGAGAGGCTGTGTCCATGGGATGGAGGGGAGAGTGGCCCCCCACATGTGCCTGCGTCTGAGGCAGAGACGCGTTTGGATGCCTTCATGATGCTCCCGGGAGGGATCTGGGACCCAACTGTGACAGGCTGAGTGTCCAAGTGTCCTGCAGGCTCTTTGGAGTGTTGCTCTGGATGGTCTTGAAGAAGGGATGTGTCCTGCATCAGTGGCTAAAGGGTCATGGTAGAGCTTTGGGGACCTCAGCACAGCCCCAGGGCTTGGTGGCTGTACCCCAGGGCTTGGTTGCTTGAGCCATGGTGATGGAGGGCACCAAAGGGAAGCCTCACGGCTTCTTTGTGAAAGTTGGTGTGACCAAGTCATGCCAAGCAGATAGATGAGTGACTCTGGTAAGACTGGCAAGGAACTGGGAGGCTCTTGAAGGGCTGAGATAGTTGGTGGGCAGGAGGGGAGAGCAGGGGAAGGCCAAGGGTGCTGGTCCCTCCATCCCACCCGCCTTTTCCTGTTGCTAAACTGGCTGCAGCATATCGAATGCAAATGGAGAAAATGCAGTTTGTGGTAAGTGTCCGCTAATAAATAACCTCTGAGTCTTTTCCCTATCAGGCAGTGACATCCTGCATTTCTCTTCCCCGCCGCACAAGCCCAAGACATTTAATGATGTGGTGCTCCTTACGGGATGTGCCGCCCATGCTAAATATCTCCAGCCTTCACAAAATGGTGGGCAGGGAGCCCAGCCCGGCTCCGGCAGCCCTGGGCAGAAAGGTTGGCAGCGGTGACGTGCCATCCCCCTCCCCATCCCTGGCGCCGGGCGCGGACCCCTCCGCCGTGCTCACCCGCGGTCGCTGGAGGATGTCATTAACTGCACCAAGTAAAAAATAATCAATTTCAGATGTTCCCAGTGTTTGTGGTAATGGTCTCTCTAACCATTCTGATTAGCCGAGTGAAATGGAATTTTTCTTTTAAATTACACCGCGTTGACATTAAATATAGGCAAACTTTGTGTGCACGAGGGGGAGGGGACAGGCTTTTTACATTCATCCCTGTCCTTCTCCCTCCCTGTGCGTCACTCGCCTTATCTTTCCATCACCCCCTCCCCAGTCGTGCTGAAATCTCCAGTGACTTCTTTCTGCTGCCCACCAGAGTGGGATTTTTTTATTTATTTTTCCCCCCCCCGGGCTTTGTGAAATGTTTCCTGGGGTTTCAGACTGGTGGGAATGCATTTTCCCCTTTTTAATAGATTTTTTAAAAATTAATTTATTAATGTTTTCCGTGGTGTTTTGGACTGGGACCAGTGCTGCTGTGAGGCTGGGCTTCTTCCCCCCATCCCTGCTGCCCACCAGAGTGGGATTTTTTTATTTATTTTTCCCCCCCCCGGGCTTTGTGAAATGTTTCCTGGGGTTTCAGACTGGTGGGAATGCATTTTCCCCTTTTTAATAGATTTTTTAAAAATTAATTTATTAATGTTTTCCGTGGTGTTTTGGACTGGGACCAGTGCTGCTGTGAGGCTGGGCTTCTTCCCCCCATCCTTCCAGGCTTCTTCCCCCCCATCCTTCCAGGCTTCTTTCCTTTCTTCCCCCCATCCTTCCAGGCTTCTTCCCTCCATCCTCTCGGACGCGCTTGTGGTTTTGCCGCTCTCCCTTTTTGCTTTGTGGTTTCCTTCCAGCGTCCCGAGCAGCGCAGTCCGCAGTGAAATCGATAGCAAGAGCCGTGGCCGTGCGCCTCGGGGAGCAGGCTGGGCTCCTTCCTCCTCTGGCTCTCTCGCACCCACCTCCCCTCCCTGCACCCCTTCTCTTTCCCCAGGCTGAATTTTTTCAACTACAAACAAGCCCGCAGGAGCCCTTCCATTATTAATT
This sequence comes from Antrostomus carolinensis, assembly GCF_000700745.2. NCBI lineage: Eukaryota > Metazoa > Chordata > Aves > Caprimulgiformes > Caprimulgidae > Antrostomus > Antrostomus carolinensis. Next base: position 27,388 of record NW_010297710.1, on the reverse strand, counting down.
TTTTTTCCTTTTTATTTATTTTTCATGCATTTTCCCCCTACCTTCCTTTATTCCCCCTCTTGCCGGTGCGTGGCAGTGGCTGCGGGCGCCGGTACAGTGCAGCCCAGCCCGGGCTTTGGGCTTCTCCTTTTGATAAGCTGTCATCCCCCGGCCCCGTGCAGGGATTTGATCAGAGCGCTCTCTCGACCCCGTGGAAGACATTAAACACCCTCCCAGACCCTTTTCTCTGTCTCCATCTCTGAACCTTTCACTCTCCTTTAATGAGAATTTCTCCTAATTATTTCAGTGGCTGCAGCACAGGGACCGCAGTGTAGTTAGATCTTGATACCGGGACGTGACTGTTATGCTGATAAAGGCAAAAGATCAATAATTTAGGCCCTAGCGTTAATGGCAGAGCTGAGAGCTTAAGTGTCTGTATTCAGGTTTAGTTCTGAAGGTTCTTGGAGTATTAATGATTTCCAGAGGAATTCCACCCTCCCTTCCCCTTTTCCTGTGCTGCTGTTGCTTTTTCCCTAGTCTTCTCTCCTTTTAAAACCCATCTCTCCTCATTTTTTAATTTTATTTTGGCTTTTGTTGTTGTTGTTTCCCTACTCTGCAGCCGTTCTGCTTTGCTTTTGGGTTGCCCCTGAATTGCCCTTACACAGTTTATCTGGAAACGTGGCAGTGCATTAGAAAGCAAAGGGAAGGAGGGGAACCTGGGCAAGGGGGAAGTCTGGAAAGGGGGGTAAAAAAATTACCTATTTCTTTCTGTTTTGCTTTGGAGACTACAGGGTGGGCCCTGCTCAGGAGACAAGCAGTGTGGCTGCATCTGGGCCATGGCTTGGGTCAGGCTGCCTTCTGCAGGAGCTGGAGGTCTCCATCTGTGATGGAGGTGCCCTGTGGCATGGTGATGCAGGTGGGGTTCCCTTCAGCCCCATATGGGGCCATGCCCTGGTCACCCAAGCCACCCCCCCTGCCACCATGTCCATGGATGGATGTGGAGAGGGAGGACCACCCCGAGCATGAAACACTGCTGTGCTCTGTTTTCTTGCCTCTATTTCCATGTACACCTGCCAAGCTCTCAGCACAGACCCTCTCCTGCTCCTCTGTGCCCTCGCAGACCCATTTTTGCTGCAGAAACTCATGTCCCTGCCTGTTCATGTTGGCTTGAGGGGGCTGCTGGCAGAGGGGGTGACATGTGCTGTGTGTCCTGTGCAGAGGATACTCCAACATCATGATCCCAAACTGCTTTCCTGCCCTTGTCCTTTGGGAAAGGTCTGGGCACCGCTTGGTGCAGGGTCGGGTTTGTCCTGGGGACACTGGGCTAATTTGGGGTGGGATAGAGGAGCAGCAAATGCATCTGCCAGAGATCTCAGTGCTCTGTGCTTCCTTCTTCCCAGCACTGTGATCCATCTGCCTTCTTGCTTGCTGGGTTTCCTCCCCCAGGCCAGCGTGTCTGAGCCGATCCATGGCTGTCTGGGAAGGGTTTGGAGGCCCAGGGTAGAAAGGGGGAAGTTAGAGAGAAGGGAGAGGGGTGGGAAACATTAACCAGTTTTCTAGTGAGTCATAAGTGCTTTCCTCCTTGGATTTTTTTTTTTTCTTTGAGCCTATTAGTACTTGAGGATTCAGGAAATACTGAGTTGATTTGAAAGAAGATGACAAATGATGAAGGGAAATTGGGGGATAAAGACTGTTATTTAGCCACAAGGAGCCCTGGCTGGGAAACACTGCTACACACATTAGCTGGTTAATGGGAATTTTGCCTGGGTTATCTCCGTCCTGATTAGGGGAGAGAGGTGGGGGGTGCATGGATTTTGTGGCTTTTTGGTCTGTTTGGTGCTCAGGGCTCTCCTTTGCTGTAAAGGGAATGGGAAGGATTTCTTCAGAGTTGTAGATCATCGGTTTCCTCCAGTGCTCCAGGTCTCTCCCGAGGATCACTGTCCCTCCAGCTGGGCATTGAGCTCACCAGTCCTCCCCTGCCATCCCCAGTCCCTGGTCTGGGCTGACATGATGCAGGCAGGAACTGGCAGAGAATTGTCTGTCCCCAGCAGTGGGAAGCATGTGGTGTGTCGCGAGTTCCACCAGCCAGACCTCACAGAGAAGCTGGAAATACTGATTTATGTTTTCTGAGGATGTCTGAAGCGATGGGGGAAACCTCACTGATGAGACTTGGTCTTTCCTGAGGATCAGCATTACTTTGTGTTTTGCTTTCTTTTCTGATACCAAATGCTGCAAGTTTCATCTCCCAAGACTCCTGGAGCTTTGAAGGAAAAAATGACTAAAAAATATGAGTATCCCACTGAAGTGGGAGCTGGCAGTACAGCAAGTACTGGTGAGCTCTTCCTGGCAGCTGCAGAGCTGAGATGTCTTCTGGTTTCTTCCCTTTCTCTTTGCTAGCAGCTGAAGGGTGGTGCTGGCATCCAGGGAACGGTGTGCTCCTTTCTCCTTTGCATGCCCACACCTTTGCTGGGCTTGGACGGGCAGAGCAGGCTGGGGCTTGGTAAACAGTCCTGCAGCTCCATGGTGCAGCTGGCTCCTCCTGGCCCGCTCACCTTGGCAAGGCTAGCCAGAGTATAAATTAGTTTCAACTTATTGTAGTCACTGAAGTATAGAAAGAGCTGAGGACAACATCTGGGCAGTGCAAGAGGGCTTGTTGGCTTTTATGTGATGGCATTATTTGGGGCTGGGAGTAAAGAACCTTAAAAGCAGATTTTTTTTCTGAAGAACAAAAGGGTGTTTCAATGCTGCCCTAGTTCCATGCTGTTTACAAAACTGTGTGTGTGTACGCATATATATCTGTATATGTGCACACATAATCACATGTATAGGAATGCAAATATAGGATGATGGGAATCTGAACTAGTAGTGTGGTGGCTAGAGGCTGTGTTGTAGGGGTGCTCCAGGGAGTAAAGGAGCCCCACAGTTACATGTCTTTGTGCAAGGTAGGGACCATGTGTCCTGATCCCAAATCTCTTCTTTGATTATTGAAACAATGGAGACTGACCTTGCTGGATGTGTGGCCATATGGGACCCAGGGCCAGTTCCCTGGTGTCACAGGTGATCATCTCCTGTTATCCAGGCAAGAAACTTGAACGGTGTTTTCAAGGCCACTTTGGCTTTCCTTCATGCTTTTCCTAGTGGGTCTCAGTTTATTCTCCTGGGCAGGAGATACAAAGGCCACCTCATGTTCCTGCCCAAGTGTTTCCTGAGTGGTTTACGTGTTTACACCCAGGTGTTTGGGTGCCAAATTCGGTTGACTTCAGTAGGATCTTCCTTATCCAAGGCTGCCTGAGGTGTGTGGTGGGTTTGCCAGTCTTAGTTGGGAGGTTGATTTCTGGATGCTCTGGCCTCAGGCCGTGTGTGTGTCGAGTATTTGCAGAGCTTGTCTCCACATGCTTTAGAGAGGAGAGGACTTTAAGGACAAATACAAGTAGCTGTAGGTTTTTCTGGCCACCAAACTGGTAGTGATAGGGAAGGATTCCCCAAAGCTCTGGTGATATTTGTTGTGGTAGCCCTGGGGAGCAGGTATTTGTATCTGAAATGTTAATAGGGAGACTGAATTGAATCGTGCGTGCTGTCGGGGGAGCGGTAAAAGCCATTTACAAAAGAAGCCAAGAGAAGATCAGTAGAAACGCATGCAAACCCTAAAAATCCCAATGTGATGCCTGAGTAATCGCCCATTTGTCTGGGGAAAGAGATTAATCCAGCCAGGGTTCAGTTTAACAGGATTATTGAATGTGGGAGGGGGGGCAGGGGGAGGGAAGGCTCTGGGATTTTCCATGCTACTTCAGACCATGAATCTTTCTTTTCCAGTGGCCCCAGCAGGATGGGGAAGCTTCAGGAGTTGGGATGGCTTTGCTAGATGTTAATGGGTGAGCTGTAGTTGGGACAGTTGGGATCACAGAGGTCTGACCCAGTCCTTCCCTCCATTGCCCTTCCCTGGCCAGTTTGGTGAGATGAGGAGCTCTTTAGGGTAGAGACCATGCCTGATGGAGAACTGAAATTGGAAATCTGGCAGTTTTTAACTGTACCACAAAGGAATATATTTCTCATCCAACCAACAGCACAAAGTCTGACTGCATGTCCAAGGGGGCTGCCATCAGGTCAGTCGTGTCCATTGGAATACTGCTGGAAAAGTCTCACTTGGAGAAGTAAAGACAGAGATGGGAGGGGGAATTTTTGGGAGGGCCATAGACCCTCGTCAGCCTCTGATGAAGGGCAAGGAAGGGACTTCTGATGGGACTGGATTAGCCATTGAGTAGCCAGGGACAGTCCTGCCCCCTGAAACAACTGATGTTGATGAAAACCCTTTTATTTGGATTATACCACAGAAGATGTTTGGGTGTAAGACGGTTCCTGTCCTTGTGGCAGCTCTCCTGTTGTGAGCTTCTTTCTAGGCATTCATGTGTTTTGCTCTTAAAGCAGCTTTTTACCCTTAAAAACAAGGAGATGCATAGATGAGAAGGGAGACAGTGCTGCTGCCTCTACAACATCCCCACAAAGCAGATCACACAAAATAAAGTGAAAGGAGAAATGTTTTTATGGCTTTGCCTGCATTTATGTGGCGCTAGATAGGAGCGTGTGTGTGTGCCTGTGTCTCTTTGTGCGTGCTTTATAATATAAAGCAACTGCAGTGTCTGTACGGCGTTCCCAGAGAGCTGCTGATGTCTTGTCAGATACTGTAACTTCTTTTAAGTCTACCTTATGTGTAGAGCATCTTGCATATTTGGTGATCAGAAAAAGATGCAGGAGAATTAAAGCGAGAGGAAAAACAAAGGGGCAGCTCTAGCTGTCCCAGTGTGCGGTGTTTCCCTCCCTGGCCTTGCCTGCCTCAGCTCCTCAGGTGAATATTTGTTAGCCTTTTGATAGGACCTCCTCTTTTTTTTTTATATATTTTTTTTCTTTTTTTTTTTTGGAAGGGGGGAACTGTGCTGGAGCTCCCCTCTTCCTTCTGGATGGTGGTAAGTATGTTCAGGGGGGGTTGGGATAAGCAAAACCCTTGGCATTCACATAAACAACATGTCACTGTTTCATAAAGGCATCGTTTTCCTATTTTGCTGTTTCTCTGCGTCGTAACCCACAGATTGTTTGTAAAAAACCTTTCCACAAGCAGCATTGCCTCTTATAGACGTGTGGGGGTAATAAAACCAGTGGTGTCTTTCCAACCACTCTTTCTTCAGCCTGTCCTGCTCTCCTCTGCTGTGTGGCAGGACCTCGTGTTCTTTTCCAGGCCATATTTACCTCCCATTTGCCCACTCCCAGATGTCCCCACTCTCCGTGTCCCAGCCCGCCTTGCTCCTTCCACTGTGCAGTTTCTGCCAGCTCCATCTATTCAGTGGTGTGTGTGAGGAGCCAAGGGCCAGGGATGGAGAGAAGATGCAACTGTCTGCATCTGTACCTGTGTTTCATGTATAGCCTGTTCATCTCCAAGACCCCATTTGAGGGGTGCAGCTATCGATGAGCAAATCTGCCCAAACAGTTGAAGCCAGGAGCTGGCTGCAGGTCTTGCCCAGAACAGTGTTTGGTTTGGAAAGAGGTAGGTGTGATGGGTCCTCACCAGTTCATCTAGTTTCCTGCCCCTGCAAGGCAAACCGTATGGACCAGGCAGGCTGTTTTCTAAGTGAGTTCTTTGGCTTTTGGTACCAGACTGAGAATCCTCTGTCTTTAAGAGACTGCATCCCCCTGGGCCAGCAGCACCCCCCTGGGTAAAGCACTGCTGTTACTCATTTAATGGGGATACAGAGGTGGAAGTTGCAAGCAGGAGAAGGCCGAGATATCCTGGAAGATCCAGGAGTCTTCCAGCACAGGCATTCACCTTCCATCTTTAGCATGTCCCGTGGTTTATTGTAGCTGCACATACTCATCAGTGCCTGTTCCCCAGGGTTGGTGTTTCCCATCGTAGACCTTTCTCTTGATGACACATGGGATGGCCGAAGGCTGCACCCCAAGGCAAGCAGCCAGGTAGAGCCACCTCTCTCCTAAAGTCTGGTCCTTCTTAAGCAATTTAAATAACAGATAATCTCCAGCAGGTTCTGCAGGAGGATGAGGTTGGTGCTCTGCTTGTCCGTTCTTTCTCCATGCTCAGGCTGTGCTGAGCCAGGGATGAATGATTGGGACTCAACAAAGTGTTTAAACACCAGAATTGAAATTAATGTCCCCTCATTGCTGGTGAGGCTGCCAATACATTACAGCAAGCACCTTCCCAAAGTGAAATGAATGTTTGTTTATCCTCATGAAATATACATCAAAACATGCTGGTGGGAGAGGCTGCTAACGAGGGAACAGGCCGGCTCTCTGCTAATTCCCAGCTGGGAGCAGACACTGCTCCTCTCCTCTTTTCTTTCCTCTCTGGGCTTTCTTTTTGAAGCCTAACCTGTCCACAGCTGTGTATCCAAAAGCATTAATATGGCTTTAATGAAAACTCCGGTTGATCTGTCCAAAGATATTGATGAGTGGTCCTCAATCGTATTAATCTTCCCATTGCGGGAGGAAATGAAGGCGGTGAGCGGGGCCGTCAGGTGCCGCTGGAAGAGGAGGGTGCGCAGGGACAGTCCCACCGCCTTGTCCTGCCTCCGGGGTTGCACCTTTTCCTGCCTTGGGTTGAGTTTTCCAGTTTTTCAGTCCTTTTTGAAACTGGAAACAAAGCAACCGCCCCTCGGCTGGACTGTGCACCACAATTCCAGGCCAGTATTTAACATTCAAATCATTAAATTTCCGCCGATAAATCCATTACTGTTAATTATATTGAAGGGACTAATGATCCATCGACAATATTCTGCTATTGATTCCCATTTGTGTCGAATGGTCGCCTTGCCTTCCATCCATGCCGGGCCGTGTTTTGGGGAGCTCCCCCCCATCCTTGGCAGCTTTCACAGCAGCACGACGGCCCTGCCATCCCCTTCTCCCCGAGCGCAGGCTGCTCCTCGATAGGAACACACTACACTTCTTTATGGCTTATGGCAAACTGCCTTGATTACTTCTACTGTTGTACCCATTATGTGAATTAAATATGTATTCAGTTGCATGCTGCTTGCGTTGTTATTGCAGGGTGACATATGGTAGTGACTCAATTAGAATGAAACTAACATTAGATAACCCTTCCGATTACATGCATCCCAGCCCGCTCGGCAGCCTGGCTGCTGCCGCCACCACCGCTGCTTTGCCTGAGCTCCCGTTATCCGCAGATTTCATTAACTGTTATCAGCTCCAGAGGTGGGCTTCAGGCAGGAGGGGGTGTGCAGGATTAGGCCACGGCCTGTGGGTGCCGTTGCAGTGCCCACGGCTGAGCTGGCCCCGTGGCCTCTTGCAGGTGGGCTGTGGGAGGGGTGTGCTTGCAGTGGTGCAGGGATGCTTGCAGGGATATGCTCACAGCGATGCTCACAGCGATGCTCACAGCGATGCAGTGGTGTGCTCGCAGCGATGCAGGGATATGCTCACAGGGATGCTAGCAGTGATGCTGGGATGCTTGCAGGGATATGCTCACAGTGGCATGCTCGCAGCGGTGCAGGGATGCTCGGAGCGATGCAGGGATGCTTGCAGGGATATGCTCACAGCGATACTGGCTCACAGTGATATGCTCGCAGCGGTGCAGGGATGCTTGCAGGGATATGCTCACAGCGATGCTCACAGCGATGCTCACAGCGATGCAGTGGTGTGCTCGCAGCGATGCAGGGATATGCTCACAGGGATGCTAGCAGTGATGCTGGGATGCTTGCAGGGATATGCTCACAGTGATATGCTCGCAGCGGTGCAGGGATGCTTGCAGGGATATGCTCACAGCGATGCTCACAGCGATGCTCACAGCGATGCAGTGGTGTGCTCGCAGCGATGCAGGGATATGCTCACAGGGATGCTAGCAGTGATGCTGGGATGCTTGCAGGGATATGCTCACAGTGATATGCTCAAAGCGGTGCAGGGATGCTCGCAGCGATGCAGGGACATGCTTGCAGGGATATGTTCACAGCAATGCAGGGCCATGCTTGTAGGGATATGTTCGCAGTGATGCAGAGATGCTTGCAGGGATATGCTCGCAGGGATGCTCACAGCAATGCAGGGTCATGCTTGTAGGGATATGTTCGCAGTGATGCAGAGATGCTTGCAGGGATATGCTCACAGGGATGCTCACAGCAATGCAGGGCCATGCTTGTAGGGATATGTTCGCAGTGATGCAGAGATGCTTGCAGGGATATGCTCGCAGGGATGCTCACAGCGGTGCAGGGATGCTTGCAGGGATATGCTCGCAGCGACACAGGGATGCTCACAGCAATACAGTGATATGCTTGCAGCAATAACAGTGATGCTCACAGTGCTGCATTGCTTGCACACCAGGCCTCCCCTGTGGTTTTCCATCACAACCCTCTTTCCTTTTTCTCAGCAGTAGCACCTGGGTTTTGCAGAGCCCAGAAATGACCGAGCACAGGACAGGGACCATCCCAGCCAGGCGTGCTTTGACAGGTAGCACTGTGTCAGCACAGCCCCTTGCAAGCAGCTGTCCGTGCCTGGGTGAAGCTACAGTGTTTGAGGATGTCCTCAAACCAGCAGCAAAAAGAGCTTAAGTTTGGTTTGGTACATGGCTGCTCTGACTCTGGCAAGCAGCACCAAGCTTTCTGTAATGGAAAAAAATCAAATGGTTGGTGATTTTGTCTTCCTGCCTCATCATCTTCCACGTAAAACGAGTGCCTGGTGAGAAATGTCTTGGTAGGAGCTGGGCATTTTCGCCTGTGCAGGGTGGGCAGGGGTGTCAGGGTGCAGGGTGGCAGTGGGTGGCTTTGGCACTGCTGTGCACGCTGCTGCTCTCCAGGGAGCCCTGGGTGCTCAGCCTGGGGTGCTGGGGGCAGCTGCTCGAAATGGAGGATTTTCTGTTTCCTCAGTTCCCTTTTGCCCTGCAAAAACCAGCCCAAATCTCATGTTTCTTCAAGCTGGAAAGGCTGGATTTCCCTGCCCCGTGCACCGCTGCTTCCATCGCTTCAGAGGACTCTGCTGTGGGAATGAGCAGATGCTGCTGGTCCTGTGAGCAAGTCTCCAGCCCTGAGTTTTGACAGAAGGTTTGACCATTCCACACAACAGCCAAACTTGTCTGTTCACAAGGCATTGCGTCTCCCCAGAGTTCAGCAAGCAAATAAAACAAGTTGTGAGTCCTCCCTACTGCTCCCAAACCCACCACTTTCACTTTATAGCTTTGTGAACTGTTTGTCAACAAATCCTGATACTAAAGTAAATAAGAAATGAATTAATTATATAAACATCATTGGGTTCCAGAAACAAATCTCAGCCTGTGAACTGTTTGCAAACATTTCTCTCCAAGGGCTGCTCTCTGGTCACGCTGTGATCGATCCCAGTGCCCAGTTTCTCCTCTCATGTTGGGCGAAGGGAGGTTTTTTTATAAATCTAATAACGACAGCGATCAAAAAGCAAATAACACACTTCCCGGTGACAGGGCTCAGCTAAATACAAATTTTATGTGGGTACGTATATAGCTATTGAGGGGGATATTTATGAATGGAAAATAATACAGCTTGACAACATAAGTGCATTTGTGCAGGTTTTTTTTTTTTTTTTCAAATCAAAGCTCAGAGTTTGGTTTGCACCTTTCATTGCTTCTTTATTCTTTGTATTTCTTTTGCACGTTCCCCGTGTGAGCGTGCCTGTACAGGGGGGTGGGGGCGTGTGTGTGCACGTGGGCTTGTGTGTGTATTATGCTGTCAGACCTCTGTGGGAAGCTTTATTTTTGCTTTTGCAAGTGGGAAGTTTCTTTTTGCAACAGAATAAAGGCCCTTCCTGGTGGAGGACTGGGAGTATCCAAAGATACTTCCTTCTGAGGTCCTAATCCTTTAGCCCATTCCAGGCGGCCGCCCAAATCCCCATCAGCATCCTTCCTGGCTCAGGGTTTTCTGAGCAGCTCCGGGGGCTTTGCAGCAAAGCCCAGCTCGTGATGCAGAGGGTCTGGGCAGTGAACCCAAATTGCAGTGGGTGCTACATGAGCCACCCCTCTCCGGGGTCATCCCGGAGAAGATGCTCAGGTGCAAAGGTTGTCCATCTCTGGCTGAGTTCTCCAAATTTTGGATGCCTGGCAGAGCTTGGTGCTGGTAATGCTCGTGGGTCCCTCCTGCAGAGGTGCTGCTCTCGTTTGCGAGGAGTCGGAGCACACAGTTCATTTCCCAAACCCAAAACCTTTCTGGTTGCTCGGTGTGTTTTCCTCCCAGAGCAGAGTTCACAGGGGGAGCTGGGGGGTGGCGTGGGGCTCTCAGAGCAGGATCTGTCCCTTTATTGCTTGCCTTGCTATTGCTTGTGTTGCTTTGGGCTAGAAAACCGTCAGCTCATACAAATGACTGACAGCAGCCAGCATCAGCCCTTGGCAGGTATGTAAACAAAAAGGGGAACAGTTTTCTGCTTGCTCTTTTTTTTTTTTTCCCCTTTCCTTTCCTTTCCTTTTCTTTTTTCTTTTTTTATCTTTTTTTTTTTTCCTTTTAACTTGAAGGAGTCTTTGAGATGCAGCGTGGTGTAGCTCCACATACATCCCCATCTGGGGCTGGTGGTGGCCCTATCTGGTGTCAAGCTGGAGAGCGTCATTGATTTTAGAGCTGCTTGACACAAAGGAACTGGGGAAGCAAATAACTGGGGGTGGGCTGTGAGGTTGGTTACCTGCTCCCCGTGTTTTCCGAGTCCTCCAAACCCCTCTCTCCTCTGAACAGCCCCTCACACATATTTCCTCCTCATCTTTCTGCTGTGGGCAGGTGCATCCCTGCTGGTTTCCATAAGCTGCCTGGTGAGCACAGTCCCCAAGTCTGCAGTGCTGTCAAGGGCTGTGTCTCTCTCCAATTGATTGGAAAAGTTCTTGTGCATGTATTTATTTCTTTTTTTTTTTTTCCTCCCAATGAAATACACCACCTGAGCAGGTCTGTGTTTGTCAAGCCTGCGCGGCTCATGCAGAAGGCAGGTGAGCTTGCAGACAGTGACTTAAACACCAGCGTAGTCCTATCAAGGAAAAGCAAAAATGCTGAAAAACGTGGAGGTTTTTTGCTTGATTTTCACTTTCTAAAGTGCCAGCCAGTTTCTTAAGGTGTTTTAATTTGCTGGCGATGCTTGTTTGGGTGCAGTTCCCCTTCACCCTCCCTGGTGCTGGGTGCTGGGGTCGTCCATGCAGCTGCAGAAGGGATCAGGCAAACCCTGGAGCTGCGGCCTCGTGCCTGATTTTCAGGGAATTTCACAGGAGTGAAAGGAGATGGAAAACACCGTGAGGCTACTAAGCCATGAGCTGGAGTGGATTATTTAAGTGGATTAGTGATTTCTGACTGGGGAATGGTGTGGAGCTGATAGGGTTTTGCCTGCCGCTCGCTGCTGCAGGGTTTATAGGGTGATGGGGGGTTGAATCCTCCATCTCCAAGAGCCGCAGCCCCTCTCCCCCTCGCTGCACGGCCTCTGCTCACCCAAACAGCCTCTGCAAGCACTGCCCAGTCCCTTCCTGCCCTTGGGTCCTGCCTGCACTCACCCTCAGCTGGCAGGAGTATGGTCCCCTGCTTCCCCTTCCCCTGAGCCACCGTGTCCCCAGGGAATACATGTGCAGGGTGAGGGCAGCAGGCTCCCACTTCATCCGAAGTGTTGTGCCCATCTCGGAGGGTCTCCCAGCCCTTGGTCAGGGTGGGAGGGAAACTCCCACCGTGTGTCTCTCTCTGCACGTTACATGCCTGCACTTTTTTTCCCCTTTCTCTCTCACTCTCCTTTTTTTCCCTTCCTTTCCCATCCTCAAAAAAAAAAACAGAAAGAAAGAAAGAAAGAAAAAAATAAATAAACCCCCAGCAGAAAGCAAGCTGTGATACTGTCGGGCCTGGCGTTGATGTTATTTATTTTCCTCAGTTGCTGCTCTGGAAGCCCAGAGTTGACAGAGCGGTTTTGTAGAATAGAAACATTATAGACTGTTACTGTCAGAGTGTTAAATGTGATGGATAGAGAAATACAGGGGAGGGAGGGGACTTTACACTAGCCATGTCTGCCAGCGAGGGTGCTCATGGGAGAATAAACCATCCGCATATAAGAAATGAATGAGGTAATGTGGCGGGAGGTAATGGACTCTTGCAACAGAGATGCGCCTTGCCGGCTGGACTTAACCCTCACCGCTCCGAGGGTGGGATGGGGGACACGTGTCCTGCTCGCCTGCAGCCCCAAGATCTGGCAGGTTTGGGGCTGGGATGCTGAGGTGCGCTGGGAAGAGCCGAGTTATCCCCGTGGAGTGAGGGGAGCACTGCCCGGGTCCCTGCAGACCCCCCATCCTGCACAGCAGCGCTTGCTGGCCTTACCAGGAGCCTGGGATGGAGCATCTTCATGGTGAGCACCCAGAGATTTATTAATTGCTCGTTAGCAAAGGGGTTTGTGCTGCTTGGGAGGTGCAGAGGGATGTAGCTGTCGGCAAACAGCAGCCCCATGGCTTGCTTGGGGTGGCTCCAGGTTTGAGGTCCTGCTGAGGGTGGGTGCAGAGGTCTTGGGGGCTCAGACAGCGAGTTGAAGAGCACAGGCCTGGAGCAGGGCAGGAGAAGAGGTGACCCTCGACCTGGCCTTTCTCTTTCATCAGTGAGAGAGGTGCTGGGAAGCCAAGGGGCTTTGCCTTCATCCGCGGCTGGTTGTGCGATGTACTGAGCTGGGATCCAGAACCGAAACTCCATGGTTATGGTGCTTGGTTTGTGTTTCAAACGTCATTTCTCGTGTCTGGAGGGAGGGGTTGGGTGGGAAGAAGCTTTGGTGGTTGGTCCCTCTCCAGCGCTATGGTTACACCTGGGGAGGGCAGGCTGCATGTGTCTCTGACCTCTTCCTCTGGTTCACATCAATGGCTTTTTCCAGTCGTCCGCTTAACTATCAAATTGTATTTTGAAGGCTAATGAGCATTTGGTGCTCATTTCCATCCCTTCTCCTTACCAAGTCTCTCCATAGTTCCCCCATGAGCACACCCCATGGGTGGCCTTATCTCCTGCTTGCAGGTCCACAAAATCAGAGTGGTTTGGGTTGGAGAAGGGATCTTCAAAGATCATCTAGTCCACCCCCCCTGCCATGAGCAGGAGCACCCTTCATGAGATCAGGCTGCTCAAAGCCCTGTTGAACCTGACCTTGAACACTTGAAGCCCACTTGATATGGGACATCTACAACTTGGCTGGGCAACCTCTTTCAGTGTCTCACCACCCTCATCATAAAACATTTTGTCCTTATATCTAATCTAAGTCTGCCCTTTTTTAGTGTAGAACCATTACACCTTGTCCTAGCACTACAGGCTCTGGTAAAAAGTCTCTCTCCATCTTTCTTCCAAGGGTGATGGGCTTGCAGGAGGTGAGAAGCCTCAGGGTGAGGGGCAGCCTGGACATGGGGAATTGTGCAGCCCTGGCAGCTCTTACCTTCCCTTCACGCTTCGCTGGGCCTCCGGCCTGACTGCGCAAAGTTTGTCGTAGTCAGTGTGTGTGAGTAATTAAATTACTTCCTTGTGCATTTTACCCTCGCTGACTTTTACCCACCGTCTTATCTCCAGCTCAGGGAGCTTCGTTCACACCTCCTTGGAGGAGTATCTCAGCCTTTGTGAGTCCTTGCTAAACCCTGTTGCTCATCTTCTCAAATTTACCGCTGCTCACGCGCTTCTGGCAATAAATATATTAAGCAGTGGTGGGCAAACCTTCTACACTTATGACCTTGTTCAACAAGTTATTTATTTCTACTCTGTTCCACCTCTTAACCAGCCTTTAGTCCTTGCTTTTGCTGGAAGAAGAGTTATATTTGTCAACTGATGAAACTTTGGGGGACTCCACACAACACCAACCGTGCTTCGTGCCTTCTGTTGCTGTGGGCGCAGCAGTTGTAATAGATGAGTGAGGTGTGTTTCCTTCTTCTTCATGGGCACTGCTAGTTAATCTCGGTGGTATCGTGTCCATCTCGAGGCTTTATCCTATCTATTTATCATCTTAGCCGGTACTGAAGTGAGACTCAGAAGTCGGTGAATCTGTGGCTCATCTCACTCCATTTTTAAAAAATAGGGTATGACACTTTGTGTCCTCTAGTGTAATGAGAGATTGAGCTGCTAATGAAAATACGCAATCATTTTATTTCTGAGTCCCTGCAGAACTCTTAGGCAGGTATTATCTGGTCCTGGTGACTCCTCATTTTTCATTTTCCAGACATGCTTTAACATCACTTCTTCTGACATCTCAATCTCTGATTGAGCCTCATCTTTGCCACCTGAAAGATGGCCCACAGTCAGGGATTGCATGGTGTTGGGTTGCTGAAGGCTGAGGACCAGGTTCCCCTGTGTCCTTGCACTTCACAGCTACCGCCACAGCAACTCAGCCCTGCATGGATGATGCCGAGATCCAGGCTTTCTGTGACAAAATTCATCCTCATCTTGGTTTGTGAGTTCCCAGCTAGTTAAAAATTGCAACTGATTAAAGCGTATTCTGTTTGTGAAATGGATCAGTTTGAGGAATTTCCTTGTATTTTGCTGCTGCTTCTTTGGAGTCTGGGTCAGATTTATTTGGGATTCAGCGAGAATCCCCAAAACATTTCCATCCAGGAGGCATCTGGTTGCTCTGGCTCCAACTGTTGAACCTGGGGATGCTGATACTGGACCTGCCATCACCTTCAGATGGTGGCAGAGAGGCAGGAGGAGCCAATCTTGAACCAAAATCTCTTTCTGATGAAAGAGCAGTAGGGAGTTGCTGCCATTTCAGGATGCTGCCTGCCTCAGAGGTGCAGCTACGGTGTCCCGGGAAGCTGTGGGCATGGCAGCATCCCCAATCAGGGATCCACCTCTTACCCCTGGTGTCCGCCACCTTGAGATCCCATCCACAAACCCCTTTGTTTTTGGAGCTTTGTGCTCCAAATCAGCTTGATTTGGTAAAAGGCTTCCATTGCAACATGTCACAGGTAATTTATTCCCGGGTGCTGTAATCTGAAGAAGAACAGAGCGAAGGATCTCCAGTCACAGCCACGCGCACACGCAAAAAGTTAAGTATTCTTGCTTTCGCTGACAGTACAAAGGTGTCATATACGAGAAGGATTGACACAGACCAAAGGGTCTTGTGGGAAATATGATAATAACTATAAAGAAGACAGATTATTCCCCAGTTGCCAACATTCAAACCTTTTTACAGTCAGTTCAAACATATAAAACTTTATTGCTGTAGCAGAAAGGGGAACAATTTCTGGTTGCACAGCTTTCCCAGGGCTGGGTTTATACTGTCTGTGTTATTGCTCTATAGTGGCATTTTAAAGTTTATTGAACAAGACTTTTACAATTGAAGGAAGTATATAAAACTGTAAATTTATTAGATTTTTCAGGATAAGTGCCCTTTCTAGTTGTGCTCAAGAATTCGGAGCTACGAGAAACTGCTAGTTACAAGACTTATTAATATTAAAGACCGAGAGCGCGCACATTTTATACCTTAACTGATCTAAAAAATAATATTATGATATTACTGAAAATCTGAGCTGTCACTGAGCAGGGTGCGTAGAGCACTTGTGTAGTTTGTGTATGTATAAATAGTCTATATCTATGTGCACATACATATATATATGTAAGTGTCTGGGTCTGCCTTGCGGGGGTGTGTATGCACATGCTGCATCAGGGCGTACACATGTATGATATGTAAACAAAGATGAGGTGTGTGTGTTTGAGCACGTATGTACGTATAAATCTATGTGTTCCTATGCAATATTTTATTTTTATATGGATTTATTTCCTATGTTGTGCAGTGCCTTCTAGTATGGAGTCTTGGTGCACGTGTAAGGCTTTTAGGTGATGCAGAAATACAATTAATAGGGTGCCTGGGTGGATTTGATGGTTATATCATGCTTGGTTGTGTGTGGTGTTCACAAGCATCTCTCTGTAACTCAGGTATGAAGACCTCCAGTATGTAAACAACACAATTTGTACCACGTTCACCTGATATTTTGTGCCTGAAACCAGTGAGTGATGGTGGGATGGTGTGTTTCAAAGGGTTGGGTGCCTTGCCCTCATTCCCTACCTTCTCCTTAGGGCTGCAGCCTAGTCACACTAATCATAAATTTGCAGGGACTGGGTTCTCTGGTTGGTACATTTGCTCGGGGCTGCTTATGCAGCAAAACTGGGCTGCAGTGCTGTCGGAGACAGCCCTCGGAGAGCTCATCCCACGTGTGATCCGAGGAGAAACCTGCTCTTGAGGGGTCCCTGATGTAAGTTTTCTTTTTCCAGCTTGGGGATGATTTCACCTAAATGTGTGACTTGAATTAAAATAACTCATAAATCTGCTCTTTTGCCCGCTGTGCATGGAGCATCACCTGCCTGCTGTGGCGGCCAGTGCTGCTGGAGTGCCTGTGAGGACATCTAAGAGGGGTTTGTTGTGGGGTGGGGATGTCCACTGGGGCAAAGGGTCTCCTGAAGCACCTCTCACCAGGGCTGGGGCCAGGAATACATCCCCCAGCTCAGGAGGAAAGCCTTTCTCCACTGCTCCATCCTGCTGGTCCAGTGCAGCTGCAGAAGTAGGTGTCTACAACTTTGGCATCTGTGATGGCAACTTGTAAGGGGCAGCGGGTGTTTTGGAGGCTGAGCGGGAGCAGGCAGGAGCACCACGAACCGTCAGCGAAGGCGAGGAAGTCAATAAGCCCTGAATCTTTTATGAGACCTTGGATATTCTGATCACAGCTCCGCTGGCACCGAGATAGGAATACAGATTATTTGAGAAAGCATCCGTGACATGAAGCTCGGTCCTGGATCTTCCTCAGGTTTTTAGCGTGCCTCCCCATATTAACATTTTGCTATTGGTTTTTGGGGGGCTTTCCCCTTTTTCCCTGGAGGGGGGATGGAGTTCAGGTGTGATTTTCAGGAGCTAGGGCTGGCTGGAGAAGAAAGTGGGGAGAAGGTTAGTGTGGCTAATGGGGCTAAGAGCCTTATCCCTGCATATTGTTAATAACAAAACCAAGCAGCAACGCTGCATGCCATGAGTTGGAAGAAAAGGAAAGCCCTTGGATCTCTTGTAATCCTGCGATGTGCAGCGTGGCAGTGCTGGAATTGCGAAGGCTCTTGCTGAATTCATTTCAGATTTGGAGAGAAAAGGAGAAGGGAGGAAAATAAGGAAGATGGGGAGAAAAAAAAAAAAAAGAAAAAAAAGCCTCCTGTACTGAGATGAATTTATGCCTAAGCTTGTCTTGGGAATGCAAATGTGTTTAAGACTCTCTGAGCTAAACCACCCCTTTTGGGAAGAGGGAGGGGGAGAAGGGGGAAAAAAAAAAGTATGACACAGAAGGGACACCGGGAGAATGTGAAATGAGGGTTTACTCCCCCTCCTCCTGCGCCCTGCCTGCTGCCGAGCTGGCACACGGGCAGGCAGCGAGGAGCTGCCGGGATGGTGCATGGAACAGGGACCCAGGCACGTGGGTGCTGTGCTCTCTGGGGGGAACCCATCGCCCTGCCTCAGTCCCCTGAGGAGAGGTGGGCATGGGTGCCTCCACACCATCGCCCAGGGCTCGTGCACCCTCTTGCTCCCTGCTAGTGTCAGCCTGGCCGCAGGCACGTCTTGTGCCACCGCTACCGAGTGCCCGTTTTCCACCTCTGGAGATGAGGAGGGTGCTGCCTGCCCGCTCCCCCCCATCCCCACCGGGACAGGGCAGGGCTCTCCTGGCATTGCAGGGATGCTCACCCAGGGGTCTGCAAAGTCGAGGGCAGGAGAACAGCCAGGGAGAGGAGAAAACCAGCGGCAAGCGGGAGGGAGGAGGGATGCAGGAGGAGATGCGAACCCACTGCCAATTGGGCAGTTGTGTCTGTTGTCTGGAGGCTGCTGCTAACCACTCGTTACAATTAAAATGAAGTGTCCGTCAGCGGCTATCTTCGCTGTGTGGCCCATATGTTTCTGAGCTGATACTGTCCGGATTATTCTGTTTGGGAGAACGATAACGGCTGTTTATAACCTTGGCAAAGACTGAGCCCTAATCAGGCTGGAGCACATTTTCACCGACTGGCTGATAACGGGCTGTTAGCTGCCTTATCGCTGGGGAGAGATAGGCCAAAATAAGCAGATCTGTGAGCACAGGAGTCCAACCAAGAGGCACATACTCTGGCCTGGCCTTTATTTTTAGATGCTCTTTTCTTTTTTTTTTTTTCCTTTTTATTTTTTCTCCTTTTCCTGTCTGATTTCAGAGAGAAAGGGGGATTATTTCTGCAGAAGGGGAGGGAGGCGGCGGGTTTTGTTCACATCAGTAAATGTGGTGGCAAGAAAGACGTGCAAAAATAACACAGGGGTGTTGTATCGCTTTCTGTGTGCCCAGTGCCTGGTCCCTCAATTACCCCATGGCCCCCAAAAAACCCTGAGGTACATACAGACATCTCCATCTTTGGGAAGAAGAATGGAGCATGTCTGTCCTCTCCCTCACAGCATCCCTCCTTCCCTCGTTTTCTGCTCGCTTCGTCTTCTTTTCCCTGGGGCTGGCTCTCCTGAAACAGGGTACCAGGCTGGTTTTGCAGTGGATTTGGTTTTGTGTGGAGGAAAGGCATTTAGAAAGAGGGCAGTTCTGATGAGTTTTCTCCCCAAAATGGGGTTATATGGAAAAGACAATGTACCGGCAGCAAGATGTGGGGTGTTCCTGCTGCAGACACCATGTTGGGCCATCACATGTGGTTTTGTACCTAATGAGCCCAGTTTCCCTGAAGGCAGCTTCTCAGTGAAGGTGGTTAGAGCATCTTCCCAGTCTGCACTGGTGCTCAGCTCTTCCCAGTAGCTGGGTAAGCCTGATGCTGTTTGTGGTGCGATCCCGGCCGTGCCATCCTCTTCCTCAGCTTAGCGTGAGTCTTCCTCCGTCGTGCTCATGTCTCTGCTCTCGAATTTTCCAGTGGAAACAGTCCAGATCTCCCAGTGCCGCTCCTCCCTCCCTCCCTCCCTCCGCTGTTCAGGCTCCGTACTCTGCCTTGAAGTCTCAGGCAGGTGTTCAAATAAATAATGCAGCTAAAAATACCTTTTGGCAGCAGCTGGGAGTTGTTGTGAGCGGTGCTGCCGGAGTGGTGGGAATACAGCATCCCAGCTCCACGGGCAGGTGTGTCTGCGTGCTCAGGAAAAGCGAGAGCAAGCGCTGCAGGGACGAGGGTCTGCCTGCCTCCTGGGTCTGCCACGGCCCTGCCGACAAGCCGAGGCGTTGATTCTGTCCTCTCTGGCTTTGAAGGAGGCATCAGCTTCGCTGAGGTTGGCTTTCGGTGGAAGGATGCTGCCGAGGGGACCCACTGCTGCATCCTAGCTCCTGGAGGAGGGTCATGCCGGCCCGTGCTCTGGCTGCACTGACACGCATCAGGAAATGATTGTTTGTGCTGCAGTAGAGTCTCCAACCATTTCCCCTTTGGGAAGCGCTTTGCAGGCTGGATCATGTAGCTGCCTCCAGGGAAGGACACCGAGCCCTTCCCAGCCACCTCCAGGTGCTGCCAGAACATGCGGCACCTCAGGCTTTTGGTCTGGTTTACTGGAACTGGCTGTTTTAAAATCTCCCCTGAATACCTTCTGCTGCCTGCCCTTTCCTGGGGAATTGTCCCAGCTGAAGGCAGCTCCCAGTGGCTTTTCTTCTTCCTTTCACCCTCCTGGGCTGGGATCTGGCAGCCTGGACCCTGGCGGGTGCAGAGGTCTCCCATCTCTGCTAGCACTCATCTTCTAGCTCTGCTTGAAGATCTTTCAAGAACTCCCCCAGCAGCAAATGGTAGGATGACAGATTTAATTATTGCAGCAGGAACGTTGCTGGGGGCAGAGCATCCTTCAGTTAGCCACAAACAAAACTGACCTTGGTTTTCCTCTCACCCAACTGATAGCAAACCCTTTGCTGTTGCTCAGAGCTGCTCCCACTCTGATGTGCAGAAGAGGGATGCTGGGCTGCTCCTCTCCTGTGCCCAGGCGTTTTGGGGGAGCACTGGCTGCTTTCTCCACCAGTTGTGGGCCTTTTGATGAGTTACCCTTGTGCTCCTCAGCTTGGAGAGCAAAATGGCTTGTTAATGAGTCCCAAAGCAATCATGCCAGAGTGCAAGGATAGAGGCTGGGGAAGCCAGGATGCTCCTGAGTTTCATGCTGCTCAGCAAGGGCAGAGACCTGGTCCTGCTCATGGTGCTGGCAGAAACCATGCCAGCCCTTCAGTACTGGCTGCCCTTGCTTCACCCTCCGGCTCTAGGAGCAGGGGAAAAGTGCTGGTGGGGCTGGCGTGGTGGTCAAGGGTCACTCATGGTCTGAGCGATGCTTGAGTGATGTTTGAGTCCCGCAGTGCCACCGCCTCATTGCAGTTTTGTCCATGGCTCCCTTTGTGGCCTGAAAAGATGAAACCAAAGAGCATGCTGGAAAAACCTCCCCAATTCCAAGGGAGATGCTATCTAGGAATTGCTGGCTGCTTTTCCACGCTTTTGGGGTGTATTTGGCCTGTTTTGACAGCAGAAGTGCAAGCACAGTGCACAGTCAGCTAAGTGTTGGACAGTTTTTGGAGTGAAAAGGTGGTTGAGCTATGGTGATGTGGTCCAGTTGTGGTGTGGTTGGTCAGTGCGTGCCCCTGTAAGCCTGTCCACAGTGACTTATCTCAGTCCCCAGGGCTGGGAGGTTTGCTGCGGCTCAACAGCCCGCTGCCGGCCCGTGAAATGCAATCAGAGCTACACGGATGCCACAAGCCAGGGCAAGCTGACTCTTCCCATCTCATCCCGTGGAGAACAAACAGAGCTCAAGGTAAAGCGCTGAAATTTCACCGTGACCTTTTCTTAAAGCATTATAATCAAGTTGAACGTTTCCAGTTGTCCCACTAATGTTTGCCCCATGGGAGAAGGCGTCCTGCTTTGAGGGAGGATGTTTGTGGTGACGAGCGTGCCTGCCCTGGGAGCTCGTGGCGCTGGATGCCAAATGCCTGCTGGGGGCTGGGGGGCAGAGGGCCAGGGCTGCTCCCTGCCTCCCACTGTAATGCAGCCAGGGGAATGAAGCTGCTGAACGTTCTGCATCTGCTACAGCCTTTGCTCAGGGCTCTTCGACACATGGATTGTAAAACACACACGGCCTGGCGTGTCGCTGGGCACCCGGAAGGCCACCCCGGTGTGATTTCAAGGCATTGCTGTGAGATTGGCTGTTCCTGCCTGGGGCCATGTTGGGGTTGGCTGGAGGGAACCTGGGGCTGGAGCTGGGAGCACTTGATCCAAGGATATATGTGCAGAGATGGGAACAGGCAGAGCTTTCAAAGTCCAGCCTGGACACAGAGGAAGCCTTTCTGGGGAGAAAGGATGAGTTGTGTTTATGCTGCTGCGCCTGCTAGACCCATCTTTCTCATGAGGTCATGGCCTCTTGATGCTGGTGTCTTGTCATGCTGGGTCTGGGGACATGGTGTTCAGCATTCTGCGTGCAGGACCATCTCACTTCAGCTTGAACAGGCAACTGCCCATTCTGTCCCCTGGTCTCTGTGGCTTGCCTGGCACAGAGAGTGGGGTTTTTGTGTCCCTCAGCAGCATTGGAGAAGGTGATGCTGTCTTCCAGGATGATGAAGGGGACAAGGTCCATTTGGTGTCCTGCTTTGTCTCCCAGAGCCACACAAGGAGAACCCAGATGCCCCATGGAGGCTGCCCCTCCAAGCATGGCAACATGTTTCCTGCAGGACTGGGAAGGTGGCCCAGCTCGCACTGGGCAGGGAAGATAGTTTTGCTTCCCCAGGAGGATGCTCTCCTTGGGTTTGGCTCAAAATGCCAGTGATCTTCAGATATGCTTTTTTGGTCCCCATCAGATTTTTGAAAGATATTTAGAGGATGAAGGTTGGAGATACTCCTCTGTGTGTGGGAGTGGTTGGTGGTGGTGGGAGCGACAGTGCTGGAGTGGGGGCCCAGGGGCTGCCAGACCCGTCCAGGCACACACAGGGCACACAGGGCTGCAGACAGCCCTTTGCTGGAAGCATGCTTCAGCCTCACCAACCTCGCTGGCTGACAGCCACCTCCTGAAGCAGCTGGGTGGCCACATGCATCCACGTGTGGGGTGAACCCTACTTCCCCCTGCGCCTGGCTGGTCTGTGCCTCCTGTACCCCAAAGCCTTTGTCCTGTGAAGCGAGGGTCCCCTCTGGCTGTGCACACATGCTGGCACCACTGACATTTAGCTCCACTGCTTTGCTACGATGCATATGGATGAGGAGCGGGCAGGAGGGTGGCAGAGGGTTGGCCCCGGCCCCACGACCTCTGCAGATATGGAGTTGCTGCCACATGCGGCTCTGAGGGTTTGGTTTTATTTTTTAAGATTTCTCATTGATATGTTCCAGCAATCCCAATTCAATTTTGCTGCCTTCTCCCCCTCCCTCTGCAGCAACCAGGAAGGTGGGATGGCCGGGTGGGATGCTGCTTCCCAAGGGTTTCCTCCTCTGTTTGCACAGGGTGTTGGGTGCAGGTGTAGCATTCCCAGCGAGGATCTGTTTTAACCACGAAAAATCGAGTTCTCCAGGTTGTTGAAGTCTTACCTGAATTGGCTGTGGTGCGACATTGTCGGGTACCATGGTCTGGGCGATGCTTGGGACCATTGGAGAAGCACATGTGCCTGTGGTTGGTCCCAAATGATGGCACAAGTGCTGTGCTAGCACTGCATGAGTGGGTGGCTGCATGCTGTGGGGGCTTCAGGGTGGCACCTCCTGGGTGATCTTGCTTTAACCCCCTTCCACGCATACTTATGCTACACTTGTGCTACTCTTACTTCCCGAGGGTGGATGGTGCTCACCCATGACCTGCCCCTGAATGCAGCCTTGCCTGCTGCTGCCTGCAGCTGCCCTTGCGATGAGGGTCCAGCCTGGCATTTGGGGGCAGGTACCTGTACCTCCTGCTGTGTTCAGAACAACCTTGGGAAGCTGTTGCATGGTCCAAGTGGTGATGGTGCCTTCCTGGGCTTGGATAAAGTCATCCCATGTGTGGTGGTTCGGCAAAAACCGGGACACCATGAGAGGTGGAATGATTGGGAAACCAAAGTATGGGACCGGTAAGGGGGACAGGATTAAAGGTAGTGGTCTCCTTAAGAGCTGGTGGCAGGGCAGAGAGGTGAAGCGTTGTCCAGAGAGCCCTGTGACAGAGTGCAGGCAGCGCAGGCAGCTCTGATTGTGTACGTGTCTGCTTGGGCTGTGCCTTACAGCCAGGCATTAACTGTTTGCTGATGGAGCGGCCTCCCAGGCTGGTGTGCAAGTGCCCCCTCCCCACCTCGCTGCCCACCCCTGTGTCCCCCCATCTGGCACTGGCTCTGGGTGCCGCCCTCCACCTTCCTCTTTGGGGTGGGCAGGTCTCCCTTGCACAAAATGGCTCCCTCCAAGCTCCCCCCTCGTTTCTCCTTCCTCCCCCTCCCCAAAACTTTCTTGCTCTGGGATTCGCCGCAGAGCTGTCCTCCGTCTCACTTGTTCCCGGCTGTCAGAGGTTATATATATCCGCTCTGCTCATGCTCATCCTCTGTAACCATTTTCTGCTACAGAATCTTCTGGCTGCTCGTTGAAGCCTTAATCCGTAATGCAGCGATCAATGGGTGTGCGCCTTTACCACTCGGATGCTCATTTTTTAATCCCCACTGCCTCCTTCAATGTCATCCCTTCCCATTTTTCTTTATAGAATTTCAGGTCTACTGTACCTGCTGATTACTTAGCGGAGACCGCTGGACATCTCCCTTAATTAATTCCATCGATTTCTCAAATCCCACAAGGTTTGGGGTCCTTAGATTTCTGAAGCAGCTAAATGGAATGTCTAAATTCCGACATTTTCCCTCTATAAATTGTTTTGCCAGGGAGATGCTGGGAGGCAGCACTCTGGCTTTATTTATTTGGAGGCAATGTTAGCCCCGCAGCCTTCCCTGTCCTTGCTGCAGGCGCCGAGGAGGGCGTTGGGAGGGGGATGTCACTTGTCCTCATCGCCCAGCCGTGTTCCCCATCCCAGGGATGCTCTTGCAGACCCACCGTCTTCTGATGCCGCACATCCCCGGAGCAGCATCCTCCCGGTGAGGGAGTGGGGTGGGATCAGCCTCAGGAAGGGAATAAAGCTCCTGGAAGGGACCTATTTACCAGTTGGGCCCTCGCCGTGTGCGGCTGGGGAAGACTCTGTTGCTATGCGCAGGGAGCTTAATTTTATTATTACTCTCTGCTATTTAATGTCTGTCTCTCAGGCAGCTGGTGATGTTTTAATGAAGCTGGAATTGCATAGTCTGTAGCGCTGGATAATCGTAAGCTGCCGAGTCAGAATCAAATTAATAATTCATGAAATTAAAGTGTATAATTAATTCAAACTGTGCAGATGAGGAGGGATCCGAGTCTCCGGCCCGAAAGGAGCACACACATGTCCGTAAAACGTGCGTGTGCATGTCCGTCAACAGTGACAGGCACATCTGAGCTGGGTCCCTGGCAGGTTGATTGTATTTGGGAACTTCCCTCCAATGCACATACTGTTTTCAGATTAAAGCTTCCACGCTCACGTTTGGTCCAAAAATTGTGCTAGTTGATGGCTGGGGAAGCCTGCCTCGCTGCGTCGCTGGGTATGGCCACGTCTCCCTTCCCCTGGAGAGGAGAGGCGAGATGTGCCTCCCTCCTTCACAGCGTCCTTAGTTTTTCCGTGGTTGTATTTGTTTTCTCATTTGACCTGGTGCAGAACTACTGGAAATGGAGCACCCACTGGATCACTCTTTCAAGGATTTCTGCAGTGAAACACCCTGAGGGGCTATTTGGGCTTTAAAAGGAGAAGAGTGTCAACTTGTTGGAGTTAACAGTTGCCCCACCAACACAGGAGGGATGTTTCCTTTAGTGGTTTCCCAGTAATTTGTAATGCAAAGAGCAGGGACGTGTGTTCCTGGCCACAGGAGTAAAAGCCGAAGGGACTCATGTTGCTACTTATGCAGGTTGGAGCCACTGTGAAGGATGTAGGCTTTAAAGTTTGAGATGTACCAAGTAGATATGGCAATTAGGCTGTGCAACGCTGGAGGTTTAGGGAGCTTTTAGCTTTGGGTGTAGTTGGACCCAATGGCAACGTTGACGATCCATCTTGTAGGAGGCACTGACCCAGTCCTCGTATTCCTGCAAGTCTTTGCCAGCATTGAGAGGAGCAGCGAGCAGGTGAGCAGAGGAGGTTGCAGCATTTCACCCACGCTGTCTCCTGGGAAGGGGGGTCTCATCATGTCCCAATCCAGAGTGGGACAGCTGGGAGTAGTTCTCCTGGGAGTCATTTCTCTTAAACCAAGTGAGATTGGAGTAAATTTGGATACAGTGATACATACAAGCTGAAATTAAACATCTGCTTGGGTCCTGGATGACTTGTCTTCCAAAGGGTGTTAAGTTGTCCATGCTCTGAGAACTTGACCCAAGTTAAGATGTTGAATGTTTTGCAGCTTTGGAGGCCAAATCTTTAGCGTCTATGGTCTGTGCAGATACATGTTGGCCTATAGCTGTGGAGGAGAAGTGGACCCAACCAGGCTCTCCTGCCATCACCTTTTAACCATCCGAGATCATTGCTGCTTCTGTAGCCAAGTGATGTCCTGCACTCTCTTTGCCTGGCTGGAGTAGGCTTTGCCTATTTGGTCACAGCTTTCCAATTTATGTTATTCTTTATGCAAAGCAAAATGTTGGCTGTGTGGATCTGGGAGGTGTGTTTCTCAGAGACATTTGTGAGGGAATCTTTTATTCATACGGATTTTTTTAATTTATTTTTTTTTTAAGCCAAAAATCTGGCTGCAGCAAGATAACGTGATTTGCTGTAAATGCCATAGCTGTGAAGGATCTCAAGTACAAAGCTGATGGAATATCTATTTAGAAAACTATTGATTGAAAGCAAAATTGCAGTGAAAGGACAGCGTGAGTTCATTTTGAGGGTGTGACTTGGGAACCCTTCCCACTCCTTTAAGGTGATTGCAAAATTCTTTTCTCCCCAAGGAGTACGTGTTGTTCTTGCACCAGGCACAGCCGTCTCGAGGTAGCATCCACGTTCAGAGACCTGCCTAGTTCAGGAAGGTGAGATTTGGTGGAGCATCACTTCAGTTTACTTATTTTTTCCTGCTCTGTTTGGCAGCTGGTGGCCCTGGGGGCTGAGGGACACCACATTTCTCCTTGGGAGGGGAAGAAAGCTGTGAATTCCCCTTTCTCCAACCAAGACACAGATGGCAAAGTGCGTTTCTGGTCCGGACGGGTGTTGGATGTCGGCTGGTCGGTGGCTGTTTCAGCTCTTGGCTGGGTTTCAGTGGTACGAGGGAATCCTGCCTGATGCGGAGTCAGAGCGGAGGTGGGGAAACCACATTTTTTTTATGCCAGGCTCTGCTCAGGAAATTTAAAAGGTTGCTTTCATTTTGCAATTAGGGGCAAACGTAGCTTTTTTTCTGTGTTTCACAAAATGAGGTTCTTCTGATCATTTCCAGAGCCTGCTGCAGCTGTTGGCTTTGACAATTCTGAATGGTTTTAGTTCCAGAGGAGAGACAACATTTCAGTATTGAAGGGTTTTTTAATGCGCCCTGCCTAGGCTTTAGGAACCTAGGTATACCACCCATCCACCCTGTACTGTACTATGAAAAGGCAAGAGAAACAGGATCTTCATGCTTGTTAATTGTGTGCAACTAAGCCCTGAAGCTTTTGTGATACCTACTGAAATTGGGCAATTGCATTTGGACCATCAGGGTTGCAGTTCTGCTCTTTAAATCCTAGTGGCACCGCCCTGCCTTGATGGAAATCCTTGTCCCAGGGTTTGGGGCAGTGCCGAGTGATGCAGTTTGAGGACCAGAAGAGTGTAAGATGTTTTTGTGAATCCTCCTCAGTATTTTTCTAATAGCTCAGAGCCAGCCATGCGTCCTGGCTATGTGGGATGAAGGTATGAAACCGAGTTAGGGCGGTGCAGTTTGCTCCCTGAGCAATTTCTTGCAGTGTTCCAACAGGAGAAGCTGTAGCCGAGCCTCTCATACCGTTTCACCTCTCTGTCTTGTGGTTTCTCCATTGTAGTAAGGAAGGGAAGGATTTACCCCTCCCTGTGAGCGTGGCTAAACATCAGCAAAGGTCTCCGAGGTTGCATGGCGCTGGGTAAATGCTGAGTGGTATTAATAATAACCTACCCCTTTTTGCTAATGTGCTCCCCTTTGGAGTCCAGATTTTTTATTATTGTTATTATTGTAGCAGTTACGACACAGAACGAGGGGAAGCCGAGGAGTGAAGCTGGCTGCCTCCATAGCTCTGCCTCTGTCCTGCTCGGTCATCCCCTGCCCGCTGCCTGCCTACGGGGTGGGTGGTTTATTTACCACCCCCTGAGCAGCTCCTGCTCTCTGGAGGGTGTGAGGGGACCCAGCGGCTCCCTGACCCCATGCTGGCTCATCCCCACCACCATGGGGTAACCTGGGCTGGTCAGAGGCGACAATGAGGAGACCTTTGGCTCTTAGGTTGGAGCTGCTCCCTCCTCCTCGCAGCTCCACGCAGCTCTTAGGGGGGAAATGGGGAGGTGGAGGAGG